>NC_045806.1:118796751-118890346 GCF_009873245.2 Balaenoptera musculus | reverse complement strand
AGATTTTTAATCACAGTTTCAATTTCAGTGCTTGTGATTGGTCTGTTCATATTTTCTATTTCTTCCTGGTTCAGTCTCGGAAGGTTGTGCTTCTCAGAATATGTCCATTTCTTCCATGTTGTCCCTTTTATTGGCATAGCGTTGCTTGTAGTAATCTCTCATGATCCTTTGTATATCTGCAGTATCAGTTGTTACTTCTCCTTTTTCCTTTCTAATTCTATTAATTTGAGTCTTCTCCCTTTTTTTCTTGATGAGTCTGGCTAATGGTTTATCAATTTTGTTTATCTTCTCAAAGAACCAGCTTTTAGTTTTATTGATCTTTGCTATCATTTCCTTCATTTCTTTTTCATTTATTTCTGATCTGATCTTTATGATTTCTTTCCTTCTGCTAACTTTGGGGTTTTTTGTTCTTCTTTCTCTAATTGCTTTAGGTGTAAGGTTAGGTTGTTTATTTGAGATGTTTCTTGTTCTTGAGGTAGGATTCTATTGCTATAATCTTCCCTCTTAGATCTGCTTTTGCTGCATCCCATAGGTTTTGGGTCGTCCTGTTTTCATTGTCATTTGTTTTTAGGTATTTTTTGATTTCCCCTTTGATTTCTTCAGTGATCTCTTGGTTATTAAGTTGTGTATTGTTTAGCCTCCATGTGCTTGTATTTTTTACAGATTTTTTCCTGTAATTGATACCTAGTCTCATAGCGCTGTTGTCAGAAAAGATACTTGATACAATTTCAGTTTTCTTAAATTTACTAAGGCTTGACTTGTGACCCAGGATATGATTTATCCTGGAGAATGTTCCATGAGCACTTGAAAAGAATGTGTATTCTGTTGTTTTTGGATGGAATGTCCTATAAATATCAATTAAGTCCATCTTGTTTAATGTATCATTTAAAGCTTGTGTTTCCTTATTTATTTTCATTTTGGATGATCTGTCCATTGGTGAAAGTGGGGTGTTAAAGTCCCCTATTATGATTGTGTTACTGTCGATTTCCCCTTTTATGGCTGTTAGTATTTGCCTTATGTATTGAGGTGCTCCTATGTTGGGTGCATAAATATTTACAATTGTTATATCTTCTTCTTGGATTGATCCCTTGATCATTATGTAGGGTCCTTCTTTGTCTCTTGTAATAGTCTTTGTTTTAAAGTCTATTTTGTCTGATATTAGAATTGCTATTCCAGTGCTGTTTTGATTTCCATTTGCATGGAATATCGTTTTCTATCCCCTCACTTTCAGTCTGTATGTGTCCCTAGGTCTGAGGTGGGTCTCCATTTTCTTAATTGGTTTGGGTTTGTTATTGTAGGTTTTCTCCTTCTCTTGTGTTTCCTGCCTAGAAAAGTGCTTTTAGCATTTGTTGTAAAGCTGGTTTGGTGGTGCTGAATTCTCTTAGCTTTTGCTTGTCTGTAAAGTTTTTAATGTCTCCATCAAATCTGAATGAGATCCTTGCTGGGTAGAGTAATCTTGGTTGTAGGTTTTTCTCCTTCATCAATTTAAATATATCCTGCTACTCCCTTCTGGCTTTCATAGTTTCTGCTGAAAGATCAGGTGTTATCCTTATGGGGATTCCCTTGTGTGTTATTTGTTGTTTTTCCCTTGCTGCTTTTAATATTTTTTCTTTGTATTTAATTTTTCATAGTTTGATTAATATGTGTCTTGGCGTGTTTTTCCTTGGATTTATCCTGTATGGGACTCTCTGTGCTTCCTCTACTTGATTAACTATTTCCTTTCCCGTGTTAGGGAAGTTTTCAACTATAATCTCTTCAAATATTTTCTCAGACCCTTTCTTTTTCTCTTCTTCTTCTGGGACCCTTATAATTCGAATGTTGGTGCATTTAATGTTGTCCCAGAGTTCTCTGAGTCTGTCCTCAATTCTTTTCATTCTTTTTTCTGTATTCTGCTCTTCAGTAGTTATTTCCACTATTTTATCTTCCAGATCACTTATCCGTTCTTCTGCCTCAGTTATTCTGCTCTTGGTCCCTCCTAGAGAATTGTTAATTTCATTTATTGTGTTGTCCATCACTGTTTGTTTGCTCTTTAGTTCTTCTAGGTCCTTGTTAAAGGTTTCTTGTATTTTCTCCATTGTATTTCCAAGATGTTGGATCATCTTTACTCTCATTATTCTGAATTCTTTTTCAGGTCAACTGCCTATTTCCTCTTCATTTGTCAGGTCTTTTGGTTTTTATCTTTCTCCTTCATCTGCTGTGTGTTTCTCTGTCTTCTAATTTTCCTTAACTTACTGTGTTTGGGGTCTCCTTTTCGCAGGCTTCAGGTTCGTAGTTCCCATTGTTTTTGGTGTCTTTCCCCAGTGGCTAAGGTTGGTTCAGTGGGTTGTGTAGGCTTCCTGGTAGAGGGCACTAGTGCCTGTGTTCTGGTGGATGAGGCTGGATCTTCTTTTGCTGGTGGGCAGGTCCACGTCTGGTGGTGTGTTTTGGGGTGTCTGTGGCCTTATTATGGGTTTAGGCAGCCTCTGTTCTAATGGATGGTGTTGTGTTCCTGTCTTGCTAGTTGTTTGGCATAGGGTGTCCAGCCCTGTAGCTTGTTTATCGTTGAGTGGAGCTGGGTCTTGGCGTTGTGATGGAGATCTCTGGGAGATTTTTGCCGTTTGATATTACTTGGAGCTGGTAGGTCTCTTGTGGACCAGTGTCCTGAACTTGGCTGTCCCACCTCAGAGGCACAGCCCTGACGCCTGGCTGGAGCACCAAGAGCCTGTCATCTACACGGCTCAGAATAAAAGGGAGACAAAAATGAAAGAAAGAAAGAAGAAGATAAAATAAAATAAAATAAAATAAAATAAGAATAATGTTCTTAAAATAAAAAATAATTATTACAAAAAATGTTTTTTAAAATAATTTTAAAAAAAATAAAGAAAGAAAGAGGAGAGCAACCAAACCAGAAAACAAATCCACCAATGATAATAAGTGCTAAAAACTATACTTAAAAAAAAAAAAAAAAAAAAGGACAGACAGAACCCTAGGACAAATGGTAAAAGCAAAGCTATACAGACAAAATCATACACAGAAGCATACACATACATACTCACAAAAAGAGAAAAAGGGAAATATATATCGTTGCTCCCAAAGTCCACCTCCTCAATTTGGCATGATTCGTTGTCTATTCAGGTATTCCACAGATGCAGGGTATATCAAGTTGATTGTGGAGATTTAATCCGCTGCTCCTAAGGCTGCTGGGAGAAATTTTGCTTTCTTTTCTTTGTTCCTACAGCTCCCGGGATTCAGCTTTGCATTTGGCCCCACCTCTGTGTGTAGGTCGCCTGAGGGCGTCTGTTCCCTGCCCAGACAGAACGGGGTTAAAGGAGCAGCTGCTTCGGGGGCTCTGGCTCACTCAGGCGGGGGGGGGGGGAGCGGTACGGAGGAGGCGGGGCGAGCCTGCAGCGTCAGAGGCTTCGTGACGTTGCAGCAGCCCGAGGCGCGCCGTGCGTTCTCCCGGGGAAGTTGTCCCTGGATCACGGGACGCTGGCAGTGGCGGGCTGCACGGGCTCCCGGGAGGGGCGGTGTGGAGAGTGACCTGTGCTCGCACACAGGCTTCTTGGTGGCGGCAGCAGCAGCCTTAGCGTCTCAGGCCCGTCTCTGGGATCCGCGCTGATCGCCGCGGCTCGTGCCCGTCTCTGGAGCTCGTTTAGTCAGCTCTCTGAATCCCCTCTCCTCGCGCACCAGGAAACAAAGAGGCAAGAAAAAGTCTCTTGCCTCTTCGGCGGCTCCAGACCTTTTCCCGGACTCCCTCCCGGCTAGCTGTGGCGCACTAGCCCCTTCAGGCTGTGTTCACGCTGCCAACCCCAGTCCTCTCCCTGCGATCCGACCGAAGCCCGAGCCTCAGCTCCCAGCCCCGCCCGCCCCGGCGGGGGAGCAGACAAGCCTCTCGGGCTGGTGAGTGCTTCTCGGCACCAAGCCTCTGTGAAGGAGTCTCTCCGCTTTGCCCTCCGCACCCCTGTGGCTGCGCTCTCCTCCGTGGCTCCGAAGCTTCCCCCCTCTGCCACCCGCAGTCTCCGCCCGCGAAGGGGCTTCCTAGTGTGTGGAAATCTTTCCTCCTTCACAGCTCCCTCCCACTGGTGCAGGCCCCATCCCTATTCTTTTGTCTCTGTGTTTTCTTTTTTCTTTTGCCCTACCCAGGTACGTGGGGAGTTTCTTGCTTTTTGGGAGGTCTGAGGTCTTCTGCCAGTGTTCAGTAGGTGTTCTGTAGGAGTTGTTCCACATGTAGATGTATTTCTGATGTATTTGTGGGGAGGAAGGTGATCTCCACGTCTTACTCTTCCGCCATCTTGAAGCTCCCCCCTCCATGTGTCTTTTTGAATTATGGTTTTCTCTGGGTATATGCCCAGTAGTGGGATTGCTGGGTCATATGGTAGTTCTACTTCTAGTTTTTTAAGGAACCTCCATACTGTTTTCCACAGTGGCTGTATCAATTTACATACTCACCAACAGTGCAAGAGGGTTCCCTTTTCTCCACACCCTCACCAGCACTTATTGTTTGTGGATTTTTTGATGATGGCCATTCTGACTGGTGTGAGGTGATACCTCACTGTAGTTTTGATTTGCATTTCTCTAATAATTCGTGTTGTTGAGCATCTTTTCATGTGTCTCTTGGCCATATGTATGTTTTCTTTGCTGAAATGTCTATTTAGGTCTTCTGCCCATTTTTTGATTGGGTTGTTTGTTTTTATCATATTGAGCTGCATGAGCTGCTTGTAAATTTGGGAGATTAATCATTTGCCAGTTGCTTCATTTGCAAATATTTTCTCCAATTCTAAGGGTTGTCTTTTTATCTTGTATATGGTTTCCTTTGCTGTGCAAAAGCTTTTAAGTTTCATTAGGTCCCATTTGTTTATTTTTGTTTTTATTTCCATTTCTCTAGGAGGTGGGTCAAAAAGGATCTTGCTGTGATTTATGTCATAGAGTGTTCTGCCTATGTTTTCCTCTAAGAGTTTGATAGTATCTGGCCTTACATTTCGCTGTTTAATCCATTTTGAGTTTATTTTGTGTGTGGTGTATGGTGGAAATGTTCTAATTTCATTCTTTTACATGTAGCTGTCCATTTTCCCCAGTATCATTTATTGAAGAGACTGTCTTTTCTCCATTGTATATTCTTACCTCCTGTGTCATAGGTTAGGTGACCATAGGTGTGTGCGTTTATCTCTGGGCTTTCTGTCCTTTACCATTGATCTATATTTCTGTTTTTTCGCCAGTACCATACTGTCTGGATTACTGTAGCTTTGTAGTAAAATTTTTTTTTTTGGCTGCAATGGTTGT
Organism: Balaenoptera musculus; assembly: GCF_009873245.2. Taxonomy (NCBI): domain Eukaryota; kingdom Metazoa; phylum Chordata; class Mammalia; order Artiodactyla; family Balaenopteridae; genus Balaenoptera; species Balaenoptera musculus. The sequence goes on along the minus strand of NC_045806.1, from coordinate 118,885,087 downwards.
TAGCTGCAGCCTGTGGGATCTTTTGTTGTGGCACGCAGGCTTCTCTGTAGTTGTAGTGTGAGGGTTTTCTCTCACTAGTTGTGGTGCGTGGGTTTTCTCTCTCTAATTGTGGTGTGTTGGCTCCAGGGCACATGGGCTCTGTAGTTGTTGCGCATGGGTTTAGTTGCCCTGCGACATGTGTGACCTTAGTTCCCCCACTAAGGATCTAACCCACGTCCCCTGCATTGGAAAGCGGGTTCTTTACCCCTGGACCACCAGGGAAGTCCCACCTTGTAGTGTAGTCTGAAGTCAGGGAGCCTGATTCCTCCAGCTCCGTTTTTCTTTCTCAAGATTGCTTTGGCTATTCGAGGTCTTTTGTGTTTCCATGCAAATTGTAAAATTTTTTGTTCTAATTCTGTGAAAAATGCCATTGGTAATTTGATCGGGATTGCATTAAACCTGTGGATTGCTTTTGGTAGTATAGTCATTTTCACATTGTTGATTCTTCCAGTCCCAGAGTATGGTATATCTCTCCATCTGTTTGTGTCATCTTTGATGTCTTTCATCGGTGTTTTATAGTTTTCTGAGAACAGGTCTTTTGCCTCCTTAGGTGGGTTTATTCCTAGGTATTTTATTCTTTTTGTTGGGATGATAAATGGGATTGCTTCCTTAATTTCTCTTTCTGATCTTTCATTGTTAGTATATAGGAATGCAAGAGATTTCTGTGCATTAATTTTGTATCCTGCAACTGTACCAAATTCATTGATTAGCTCTAGTAGCTTTCTGGTGGCATCTTTAGGATTTTCTGTGTATAGTATCATGTCATCTGCAAACAGTGACAGTTTTACTTCTTCTTTTCCAATTTGTATTCCTTTTATTTCTTTTTCTTCTCTGATTGCTGTGGCTAAGACTTCCAATACTATGTTGAATAATAGTGGTGAGAGTGGACAACCTTGTCTTGTTCTTGATCTTAGAGGAAATGCTTTCAGTTTTTCACCATTGAGAATGATGCTTGCTGTGGGTTTGTCATATATGGCCATTATTATGTTGAGGTAGTTTCCCTCTATGCCCACTTTCTGGAGAGTTTTTATCATAAATGGGTGTTGAATTTTGTCAAAAGCTTTTTCTGCATCTATTGAGATGATCATATGTTTTTCATTCTTCAGTTTGTTAATGTCCATGTATTCAAGTTATTTTTAAACTGTATATATGCTATATGTACCTCTTATATCCTTGATAAATTCATAAATAAAAAATAATGAAAGTATTCAAGAACGGATCAAAATATGTGGCAAATTTCTGACTTGTTTTAAGTAGTGTTGGGATATTGACTGGATATTAAAACAAAACCAATGCATATCTTTACCTCATTCAAAACAGCAAAATAAGATGGCTTACACATCAAATCACAAGGTTATAACTTTCAAGTTATTAGATTTAGATTTTTCATGCTCCCAAAATCCAAATAGTGCAAGAGGGAATCAGTAGGTATTGATGCATTTAAGGTCAAGATAGACAAGCTTGCTATTTTAAAAGGCAACATGGTGTATGTGCCAAAGAGCAGCCTGGCCTGTTATTTTGTAGAAATAGGAAGTCATGCTTTATGAAGAGGAAATGTATTAGTACCTAAAGCAGCTCAGCTGTATATGCTGGCATTAAGTGTGTGATGTATTTTAAATTTAGAATCATTCTGCTGCTCTGGATCCTTTCTTACCACCCAAATAAAGGTAACAAATGAAAAACAGCTAGCTATACAGACTGACTACTGAGATTCTGTCTCTCTTAACCAGACCAAAAAATAACAAATAAAACCTCTTTCTGGTTTTTTATTTTAAATGTTTAATCTTAAGGAATTGTGCATTTTCATGTAACTAGATAGGAGAACCTATTAATTTAAGGCAATAGGTGGAAATCTAGATAAGTTTGGGTGTAATTATCTCAGAATATGCAACTGTAAGGTGTATTATCCTATGTATGTAGTATTTCCATGAATTATATACCTGCACTGAGAGCAAGGCATATCTCTTATCCAAGGCTCTTTTTATAAGGGAAATGTATTATATATACCTTTGTATGACTCAGCGTAAAGGAAACATTTTCCTAGACTTGAAGCAAGAGACAGTGCTTGAGGTAATAGGAAATGTGAACTTGTTGATTGTAGATATGACATGTCAACATGCTCATAACCTTTAACTTCTATTAAAACAACTATTATCTAGTCATTCTTTACATTTTCCAAATGTCTTCTGATTAACCTAGAAATTTCAGAATTCTTTTCAAAGTCAGTATTGGACTTTATTTATCACATGCAATACAAGTTTGAAATGTTCCCTCATGGGCTCATTAAATTCATCTTCAACTGCTTTCTGAATCTTTTTGTTGAAATATGTACAACATTTCAAAGTAAAGTCAAACTAGCAGAAATAGCAAAGTACAGAGTAGTAGTGAAGTCCAGTTTTCTATAATTCAGTGAAGGTCAAGAAACCTTGTCTTCTTTCAAGAAAACTCTGTGACTTTATAAATGTGGTGACATAATGCAAGACAGTCAGTCATTCCAGGAATGTCCAGCACTGGGATTTTCTAGACAGGAACTGGGCAGTTTCCTCAGTACAATTTCTGGAAAATGGAGCTTCAGGAGATTGCCAGTATGGAATGTTGTATTATTTTACACAATGATCATTTGAAGTGGTTAAGAATATTGGTCACTTGTAAGAATGGAAAATGTTTCAATTCTCCAATTACACACAAGATTATATGGTATCGACTGATATGAAAAGTGGTATGGATTAGACCAAGGGTCAACAGACTTTTTCTGTAAAGGTCTAGATGATAAATCTGTCCAGCTTTGTGAGCTATAACATCTTTGTCACAACTATTTAACTCCGTCAGTATAGCACAAAAACAGCCATAGAAAATATGTAAATGACAGATGTGGCTGCGGTTCAATAAAACTGTATTTAATAAAACAGGTGGCAGGCCAGATTTGGCCCACGTACCATGATGTGCCAACCCCTGGACTAACCCATAATAGTAGAAAAAATCCAAACTCAGAGTATCCAGACCCAGGAGAAGATAGAATTCAATAAAAATGACAGGAGTAAAAATCATTAATGATTGTGGCCAGGTATCATGAGTGGAAAAGAAGCATTTTTACAAATCTGCACACTTCCCACTCTTACATATGGAATTCAAGCCCCCAACTAGGTACAATGTAAAAATAATTGTAATCTATTATTTATGATGCATGAGGAATGGAAAATAAGCTCTGATATCCTGGGTCAAAGCTTGGCAGCCATATGAATATGTACTGTCTATTACTAAGTGTTCATAATAAATAGCTGTAGAGATTGAGAGGCCCCCAGTCAAAACAAAGAACAGAAAAGACTGAGGCTAATTAAATCATAAAGAAAAGTAAAAATTATGCAGAGACTCATTATGTTGTGGTAAATCTATTCTACTAAAATTTAGAAAAAGAGTTTCAACACATGGATGGCTCATCCTTTATAATAGGCTCTATTTAGAGAGATAAACCATGATCCTTATAATACCCTTTGTTATTTGTGAAAAGTTCACATTTCAAAGCACAGAAGGGGACCTCAAAGGGTTGTATTGTTCAGCCTTTTATCTACAGGCAGGATTAATTAGGGTAATAGCTAGCATGTATCTAGTGCCTACTGTGTGCCAGGCATTTTCCACATAATATCTCTCCAATCTTCAAATGTTTTGAATCACAACTCTGCTGCTTACTACCTTTGTCACCCTGGTCAGTGAAATCAGTCTCTCTGGACTGCTGTTTCTGAATGGGATCCTATGGAGTCAGCCAGTCCCCATGCTATAGAAGTCCGGGTAAAGAGGCTGGAGAAAAACATGTCATTTCCTTTTGAAAAGTTGTTTTCAGGGACTTAGAAACTATATTAACTAAGAATAAAATAGAGAAATATGCTAAAGCTAGAAAACCTGTTGAAATGGTGTACAAAAGTTGACCTTAAATATATGCCTGAATTGGAATGCCATGTGACCTAGGGTCGGTCTTGGAGACCTGACACCGCTTGCCTACAATGGCTACCAGCGAGGGTGAGGAGAAAGAAAAAAGAAGATAAATAGTATTTTCTTCCTCCTATGCTTGACATAACAGGCTATAGAAGTGCAAGGGCCATGTTATCTCACATAACCTTTAAAATCTTTCACTGTCTTCTCTGGGCTTAAGTGTTCAGGATATGCTAATGAGTTCCATTCAAGGACTCAGCTCCTTCAATATTTCTTCTCTAACATCACCCAAGTATCACCTTTACTTTGTATTCTCCTCTCCTCTCACCTATAATGAAGAGTGTGTGAACTGTACCACAGCATTGAACATGTGATTATTTACCACTTAGATATTTGCTCTAGTTTCATGTACTACTAGTTTCATATCCCTGGCATTATGTTCCCACAAGATAGGGACCGTGACTTGTGCTTCTTCTGGGTTCCCAGTGCTTGACTCTCTGCTCGGCAAAAAGTTGGTATTCAAGTGAAGCTTTCATTATGTCCTTCATGTGTTCTAGGTCAGAAATTGTGTTAGGTGCTAGGAACATACTGTGGTGCAGAAATAGACATAATCTTGCTGTCATGGATAGTCCTTACATTCTAGCAGGGAGATGGGCATTAAATAATCACACAGATGAATTTAAAATTGCAGTGTGACAAGTGTTATGAGGTAGGGATATTAAGGACAGAAGATAATATGTCCCTGATCTTCAGGAGCTTCTAGTCTAAGTCATGTCAACAGACAATCACAAGACACAGTGATAAGTGGAGGGTTGAGGAAAGCATGGGGTGCTGCAGGGTTCCAGAGGGAAGGCACCAAACACGCTGGAGGCCAGGGAAGGCTGTCAGAGAAAGGAATGCTTTAGATGACTTTGGAAAATATGAGCAGAAATAAACTACATGGAGTTGGAGAAAGGAATTTCAGGCAGAGGGGAGAGCATGGGCAAAGGGTTGGAGATCAGAAATCACATGACTCGTGGCAGGGGTGGGGGGAGATGCAATCATTTCAAAGTTGTGAGTGAATGACCTGGAAGGATGGAGCTGAGAGAAGATGCTGCTGGAGAGAAAGAGAACAGACTGGGGGTCAGGGGGAGCTCCCTCTATATCCTGAGGTTCTGCAGAGAAAGAGGAAATTGTAAAGACTTTAAAACAAATGAGGTACGATCCGTTTTGACTGTTTAGGTAAATTATGATGGCAACTTTATGAAAGTTGAATTTAATGTAAGAAATGCTTAAAGTGGAAAGATCTGTGAAGAGCCAGTTGCAGCGTCCTACACAGAAGACAATGAGGGCTGCTCAAGTGGCAAACACAGTAGAAATATAGAAGCTGTGCAATATGACAGCACAAACTACTGAGGTCAAATGTACAGGATTTTGTGATTGATTGCTTGAGTGACATGGAGGATGGGGTGGGGGAGAGAAGGGGTGAGAGAGAAGGGGAGTGAGAGGAGAAGAGACAGAGAGAGACGGGGAGAGAGAGAGAGAGACAGAGAGAGGGAGAGGGAGGGAGAGAGGAGGAGGAGAGGAGGGGAGGGGAGAGAGAAAGAAGGAAGGGAGAGGGGTAAGGGTAAGGGAAAGTAGGAGTGAGAGTTCAAGAACATTGGATGAGGTTCCAGAAGAGGTATAACGTAGCAGATAAAAGCTCAGGCTTTGAAAAGAGACCACCTTGATTTACAGTCCAGCTGTGCCAATTATTTTATGTGTGAACTTGGGTAAGACATTTAATGTTCCTTTGCCTCTGTCTCCTTGTCTGTAAAAGGGAGATAATACTATCTACCTCATAGGCTTGCTATTGAGACTGAATGAGTTAATGAATATAAAATTCTCAGAACCGTGGCTCTCAATAAGTACTATATAAATGTTAACTTATTATTCCTTTAGGAGAGAAAATGTGCTTGTTCAGGTTTGAGTATGCTGAGATTTAGATGCCTGTGGGATATCCATGTGACAATGACCAGATCTGTTTTTGCTCACCACTATACCCCTCCATTCCTAGCAAAGTGCCTGATTCATAGTAAGCACTTAAGTTATATAATTTCAGACAAATAGATAAATGAATGAATGCATAAGATATATAACAGGCAGTTAGATATACATCTGAAACCCATGGAAAATCTAGGGATGGAGGTAATAGATGTGGTATTTTGGGCTATGGGTCAGGCTGAGACTTCCAAGGAAATTCCTGTAGGATGAGGAAAGCACAAGACAGAGGATGGAACCCTACATGTCTTATTTCAAGCTGCTATAACAAACTACCATAGACTAAGTGATTTATAAACAACAGACATTTCTCACAGTTCTGGAGGCTAAAGTCTGACATTAGGGCACCAGTATGGTCAGGTCCTGGTGAGGGTCCTCTTCCAGGTTGCAGACTGCTGACTTTACATTATCTTCACATGGCAGAAAGAGCGAGAGAGCTCTCTGGGGTCCCTCTTATAAGGGCACTAATCCATCATGAGGGTTCCACCCTCATGACCTAATCACCTTCCACAGACCCTCACCTCCTAATACCATCACATTGGCGGTGGGGGGTGTATACTTTCAACATATGAATTTTGGGGGAACACAAAGTTTCAGTCCATACACTATGAGACAGTAGCATTTATGGGTCAGAGACAGCAGGAGAAAAGGAGAATAGAGGATCAATAAAAATCAGATAAAAACCAGGTTAATGTGGTATCCAGAAGATAAAAGAAAGTTTCTGTGATAAAGAGATCCACAATGTCAAGTGCTGCAACATCTTTTAGTATGTTAGACTGTAAATTTTCGAGCCATATTTTGCCCCCCCTCACCTAGCAGATTTGATCCCAATCTCCTCTATGCTACATCTACATACCATACATATGATTACTCCTTCCACGTAAACTGCATGTGTGTCTAACTTCCTTCACTAGATTTTGAGCGACTTGAAGGATCTTCTCGTTTTATTCACCTGTATGTCCCTGGTGTCAAGCACAGTGCTTGGAATATAATAGAGAGCTGGTTGAAAGCATCTTAAATGAATTATGTTCACTTTATGTCAATAGACTAAATTGTCTCTGGGACATGATTTTCTAAAGGAAAAATAAATAGCACTATTATTTATGCATTTACTAATTCTTACAAAACTGAATGGGTGAAAGGAGGAGTCCAAAACTAAAGGGACAATATGTCATGCACTGTATTGACATTCTGTTCTCACTTGATCATCCTACTGGTCTTTGGGCATGTGCTGTCCCATTTTAATAAGTTTCAGAAGGGTTCGATTTAAAAATCATGAACCTGGTGAAAACTAGCATGTGAACAACTTATTTGAATTTGACAGACACTCCATCAAGAAGCATTTAATAGGTATACTCACCAGTGACCTTTCAGACTCAAAGAAGGTAATATTTCTTCCCTTAGTGGCAAAATTATACCCTATGAATAGCTTACTCACTGGTGGTTTCTGTTAATATCCCTATTTTTCATGCCCTCTATTAGATTTTGATAACCCTATGGCCAGGATTCATGTCTTGTTCATCTTTATATCCTGATCGCCTAACACAGTAACTGACAGCTAGTAGATTCTTGGTAAATGTTCATTGAATTACTTATTAGCTTTAAACCACTCATTATGTATGTGAATTTAATGCAAAGGTAAGAAATGGTGCAATTTTAAACATCAGCCTTACTTTAGAATACCCTCTTCTCAGTAGTATAGAAGAGAAGAAAGCCGTGAGGTTGTTAACTTCAAGTTTATGAAAAAACCAAAAAACATGTTCACTCAAGTGCTTGTGTAGGCTCATAGCAAGATGGAGGAACAAAGGAACTACTGGTGAAAATGTGTTTTAAAAATGCATATATGGTGAAATATCTATGCAATGCTCTTAAACGAGATCTTGTAACTAATACTTCCTGACCAACAACTCTGGCTTGAGCTGAGTGGTAGGGTTAGGGTTAGGGTTAGGTAGATGTATGAGGTTCTTGAAATGACTCAGTAGTTTTTGAAAGAAAGCTTATATGATTAGTAGATTTTATTCTTAAAAAATCCATCAGAATGAATATAAGTAATAATGATCTGAATGAATCCAGCATGAATTTGACTCATTTTAGCTGAATTTATGGAAACAGTTGAGTCCTATAATAATCAGTGTTTAAATCTAAATGATATTGGTTGAATGAGGAAGACCAATAACTCACAGTTAACATTTTATTTTTAAATTAATATACAACGAAATATATTTTTGATATACACTTCTATGGGTTTTAACACATGCATAGATTTGTGTAACCACCAGCATAATCAGGATAAAGAACAGTACCTTCACCTCCAAAACCCCCTCATGCTCCCCCTTTGCAGTTACATCCTCCTCTTACTCCTACCCTCTGGCAATCATTGATCTGTTCTCCATCACTATAGCTTCAAGAATATATATTCAAGAATATTCTATATATTCAAGAATCCTATATAGCTGGAATCATGTGTGCTTTATTTTGAGGTTGGCTTTGTTCACTCAGCATGACTCCTCTGACATCTATCCAAATTGTTGCATATGTGTGTATCAATAGTTCATTTTTTTGCTGCTGTGTAGTATTTTTGTTGTACATACTGTGCTCTGTTTATCCATTTACCCCTTAAAAGTCATTTGGAATATTTCTACTGTTTGTAAATTATAAGTAGAGCTTCTATAAATATTTGTGTGCAGGAATTTATGTGAACATGATTTTTTTCTTTAGGGTAAATATCTTGCAATGAAATATCTGGGTTGTATGATAAATTCACGTTCAACATTTTATAAGCTGCCAAACTGTTTTCCTTAGTGGCTGTATCATTTTGCATTCCCACCAGCTATAAATGAAAAGTCCAGTTTCTCCACACACTCACCAGCATTTGTCATAACTTTTTTTAACATCTTTATTGGAGTATAGTTGCTTTACAATGTTGTGTTAGTTTCTGCTGTATAACAAAGTGAATCAGCTATATGTATACATATATCTCCATATCCCCTCCCTCTTTTTTTTTAACATCTTTATTGGAGTATAATTGCTTTACAATGGTGTGTTAGTTTCTGCTTTATAACAAACTGAATCAGCTATACATATACATATATCCCCATATCTCCTCCCTCTTGTGTCTCCCTCCCACCCTCCCTATCCCATCCCTCTAGATGGTCACAAAGCACTGAGCTGATCTCCTGTGACATGCGGCTGCTTCCCCCTAGCTATCTATTTTACATTTGTAGTGTATATAGGTCAATGCTACTCTCTCACTTTGTCCCAGCTTACCCTTCCCCCTCCCTGTGTCCTCAAGTCCATGCTCTACATCTGCGTCTTTATTCCTGTCCTACCCCTAGGTTCATCAGAACCTTTTTTTTTTTTTTTTAGATTCCATATATATCTGTTAGCATACGGTATTTGTTTTTCTCTTTCTGACTTACTTCACTCTGTATGACAGACTCTAGGTCCATCCACCTCACTACAAATAACTCAATTTTGTTTCTTTTTATGGCTGAGTAATACTCCATTGTATATATGTGCCACATCTTCTTTACCATTCATCTGTCAATGGACACTTAGTATGCTTCCCATAATTTTTAACTGTAGGTATTCTAATATGTGTGTAAGACTATCTCATCATGGTTTTAATTTGCATTTCCCTAATGGCTAATGACGTTGAACATATTTTCAAGTGCTTATGTTTCAGCTTTTCTCTTTGGCGAATTGTTCCTTCAAGTGTTTTGCCTGTTTGTTAATTTTCTTTCTTACTGTTGAGCATAGTGAGTTCTTTATGTATTTTGGATACAAGTCCTTTGTCATATATATGTGATACATTTTTCTGTAGCTTGCCTTTTAATTTTTTTTAACAGTATTTTTCTCAGAGCAATAGTTTTTAATTTTAATGATGTCCAATTTAGCATTTTTTTCTTCTAAGGAGCTTGCATATATTGTCATCCCTAAAAACTCTTAGCTTAACCATAAGTCATAAAGATTTCCTATTATGTTTTGTTTTAGAGATTTTATAGTTTAACATTTTATATTTTAGCCTATGAGTTAATTTTTATATAAAGTGTAGGGTTCATGGTTTGCATATGAGTTTCTCATATTTCCAACACCATTTTTGAAAAGTATCCTTTCTCCATCGAAATGTTTTTGTATATTTGTAGAAAAATCAATTGTCACATTTTTGTGGGCCTATACTGTCAAAAATAAACAAAGCCAGACATTAAAGTGGTAAGGACAGATTTTATTCAGTAATATACTACTGAAATAGGGAAAAGACCCCAGCACAAACTTAGCTTGATTTGTATAGAGGTGACTAGGCATTTTAAAGAGAGAGCGAGGGACAAGGGAAGGGGTGAGTTGGGGCTGAGTAGAGTGAGGGAAGTTAAAAATTATAAAAAGTGCACAGGGAGGGATTGGTCTATGTGATACCCCTCTGGGTTTGCTAACTGATGCTTACTGAAGTTAGGCTTCTACTCTCCCACAGAGGCTGGGAGACCGAGGCTCTATCTTCAGGTGTTGGCTAGAATAAGTAGTAAATTTGGGGGCTGTCTTGAGTTTTCTCATGCAGGCACTTTAAGGGGTCTAGGGTCATCCTAGGGATGTGGCCTTGAGCTATTAGAAACCATGTTAGTATTTGTTCAAGTCTTATATACCAAGGTTGAGGCCTAATGGAGAAGAAGTGCTCAAAGGAGACTGACTAGAGTTTGGTCAAGGAGAGAGAATCTTTGTCAATACTAAACACTTCCTTCCACTCCTTTGATCTATGTGTCTTTCCCTTTACCAATATCATGCTGTATTGGTTACTGTAGTTTTATATCAAGTCTTATAGTAGAGTCGTATGCATCCTCCAACTTTATTCTTCATTTTAAAAGTATTTTGGTTCTTCTGTTTCCCTTGTCTTCCATATAATGTTATTGTTAGGAACTCAGCTGAACTAGAGAGAGATGAATTATCAGGTGTTGAAGTAATTGATTAAAACAACCACCAAAACGAGAGTAACAGTCCAAATCTTTAATCACTTGCTGTGATAGTATAAGCAAGGAGCTAAACTTCCCCATGTTCTATTGTCCCCCATGGTAAGGATGGGCTTGATAGCAATAGGAGCACTCCCTCCGTTGTAAGAGACAAGAGGGAAGACAGGCAAAACGGGCACAGAAAATAGAGAGGCAGCTTGATATGTTTCATTGTAGACTGTTAAGATTTCTGGCTTTTATTTTCTCAATAAAATATGAAGTTAAGTCATTAGCTCAGTGAGATATTGTAAGATACTTGAGGAGATTCAGTGTTAAAAAGTTGATTTAAAGATTAATAAAATAAATCCATAAGGCAAGTACAGTAGGATATTCAGCCAGTATGGGGTGTCCATTTGAGTTGTATGCATATACTGTCCAACATGTTTTATCCATAAAATGAATATGGATTCTTTAAAAATACAGACTCACACTAAACATACACTTTACAATTTACTTTTAAGAAAGACTCAATGTATTTCAGACATTCTTTTCCCAAGACATTATATATAGATTTACCACATTCATTTGGTAGCTGCATTGTATTCTGTAGTATGGCTTCATTATAATTTATTTAGCCAATGAAAAATTTCCAAAATTTAAGTTTAACTCTATAACCATTTTCTGGAGGCAGGGAAGATGGGAAAAAAAATTGAGAATGCAAGTATTACTCTGGTGATGTGATTCATTTGGGAATAACAAAAATAATTCATCTATTCAATATTTCAAGCATTCTTTCATTTTAGAAAACTACTTAATGCATGCATACTATGTGCCACTTGGACAAGAGTTAGCTCCAGAATGTGAAATAATTGCTTTATGTCTGAAAGAATCAAGAGAATATGAGACCACATTGAAATAAGCTCTTAAAGTAAAGGGGATTACAATCTTTCTACATGGTTGCTAATTAAGTTTCACCTAATTGTGGCCAGGTTTGTTTCCTACTGGAGAGACCCTCAGAATCTTTTTTTCCCTTCTTAAATGTTGGATCTTTTTCACTGCTTTTTATTGAACATTCCTAGAGATTTTCAAGGAACACTCCGGTGGTGATGAGCAAAGATGTACTTGAGTCAAAGTTCTGAAATCTTACATCTGTGCCTTTTTTGCATAGTCATCCCTTTTTTTTTTTTTAAGTTGGATTCAGTCTTTAATCTATCCTCTTTTGTTTTTAATTTTTCTTTCTTTCTTTCTTTCTTTCTTTCTTTGGCTGTGTTGGGTCTTCGTTTCTGTGCGAGGGCTTTCTCTAGTTGCGGCAAGCAGGGGCCACTCTTCATCGCGGTGCGCGGGCCTCTCACTATCGCGGCCTCTCTTGTTGCAGAGCACAGGCTCCAGACGCGCAGGCTCAGTAGTTGTGGCTCACGGGCCTAGTTGCTCCACGGCATGTGGGATCTTCCCAGACCAGGGCTCGAACCCGCGTCCCCCGCATCGGCAGACGGATTCTCAACCACTGCACCACCAGGGAAGCCCATAGTCATCCCTTTTAATGCTTACGTCTGCTGGGGAGCAGCACCTGTAGGATGAGGAAAATTCTGGACTGCTGCCTGCATTTCCCCCTGTTTACCTTGAGCTTTCCATTCTTCCTGACAAAGCGCCCTGTTGCCCCCCATGATGAATATGACAGTTCATTCTTTTTACTCAAAAATTGTCTCTCCACCCCCTTCTCTGTGTAGTCTGTCTCTCTCTTCCTCTCTCCTTGTCTTTCCTATCTCTGATAAACACATCCTCCTCTGAGTGTTGGGCAGAATAGTAGCCCAGCATTCTTAACAGCACTGCCCTTCTTATACCAAAAAAAAAAAAAAACAAAAGTCAATGTCTAAATATAGAGCTGAAATTAGGATGTATGCTTTCCAATTCTTGACTCACTCCATCATTTGCTTGCTGTGGGGACTGCAGGGAACTGCTTGACCTCTCGGTTTCCTTTGGTTCAGTGAAGGCAATAATTCTTGCCTTGCCTTCCAGATGTAGGTGAGTAATTAATGGTTGTGGAGTCCTTTGAAACTCAAAAAGGAAGCTGCAAAGGCTAGTCCCTCACAGAATTCACATCGGTTTTTGAAGTAATTTACAGGGGAAAATAAATAGTTCAGATGCGGGATAGAAAACTATGAGAGCTAACACAATTTCATCCACAAATTCACAAGAAGATGCTGAAGGAGACAGGAAGCTATTTAGTCCTGCCTTTCCCCCTCTTTCCCTCCTGTGCACTCTCTTTTAGACTCCTCCCTGACACCTCACCTGAACTAGTGATGAGTGAGTTGCCCTTGAAAAGGAGCGGGGCTTTGGAGTCAGAAAGACCCAGACACACACCTGATTCTACCACTTTCCCACTATGAGAACTAGGGCACATGACTTGTTACATGTTTCACCTTTTTCTGTGCTTCAGTTTCCTTATTTTGTACAACAGCAATTACCTTTACACCACAGAGCTGTCAATGAGAATTACATACACGCACACGTGTGTGCATGCGTGTATTGAGCCTAGGGCATCCTTGGGTTGCACGGGATGTCCATTCCCTTCCACTTTTTGGAAAGGAGGTGGAAGGACAGGCCGTGTGGCAAAGCAGTGTCAGCTGCCCTGGTGACAGTTGACAGCCCCGACCAGATACTTCCGAGCCAGGTAGAGCAGACAGACTTTGGGTGAGGCTTAGTGCACTTGCCTGAGTGAGTGAGTGTTCCCCTATGACTTTCAACCACATGAAAAGAAGTGTCTCACACCAGCTGAAGTTCCCTTATTCTGCAGGCAGAAGCAATATCAACCATGTCCTAAACAAAGGAGAGCACTATATATCTTCTAAAAAAGAGATATTCTTTGTTGAGCTCTAGAAACTAAGACAATAAACGTGAGGATCCTCTGGAGGACAGAGCATCAGGGTCCATGGTGTCTGAGAAGACCACCTTTCTCAGGGAAGAAAGGACGCATATAAGTGGACAACAATTTCCAAGATAGCAAAGCCACAGATGATAAGGATGTGCACATTTTCAGGACTTTTTAAAGGTTTTAGTGTAGAGTCCTCAGGGCGATTAATTATCCCTCAGTGTATCATCTGAGTCTTCTGAGAGCAGGGGGCGATTGAGCTGAGCCTCTGGAATGCTGCTCTGTTCGCAGATCAGGGCTGCACTCAGGGAATTAGTTTTGATAATGTCACATGTAGCAGAGAAACATTTCATTTTCTAATCATATTATATAAGAAGACAAATACGTAATATCAACCAAAAGGAAAAAAAAGATTCCTTCGGTCATTTGCAAGAGAACTAATAAAAATATGGCAACTTTTATGCATAGCTCATTTATGACTGTTGTAAGTTACTAAAGCAATATTTTGTACTACCAAAAATGTCTAAAAAGGTCAAATCCTGGGGTCCAATGGTAATGCTTATTTTAGTGCTATATCATATTATAGGTATTTGTGAACGTGGCTGTTTTCTTCACTAGAATTTGGCATGAGAACATGTATTATTTATTTCTATATTCCTCTAATACATCTCATGGTACTTAATATTAGAGTGTCTCAAATTCTAGCACAAAAGATTATGTTTTGAAAACATATTAAAAGAATTATCATTAGAAAAGTTTTAAAATTCCATAAATATAAAACACAATGATTGCTAAATCTTAATATATTTAGGGGAGAATATTTAACTGACCAGAATAAAAAAAATGAAGTAACTGAAAATTGAAACACACATTCTATTAAATTAATTTTTTAAAGGAATTATCAGAGGACTCAACAGGCTTGAGTATGGACATGTAGGGTTCCATTGAAACATATGGTGATAATGGGACAGAATCAGAAAGAAAAGAACTCAATGATTACACAAAACATTTAAAATATTTCTTTTTTTTGTTTATAAGAGTTATATATGATTTGCATAGAAATTATTCAAAAATAAAAATATGTTAAAAGTATAGTAAAAAATGGATTTCCTACTTAAAGGTAAACCTTTCCTTTGTTTTAGTACAGTACCTTCTGACACCTTAATCTTAGACTTCCAATCTCCAGAGAACTGTGAGGAATAAATTTCCATTGTTTGTTACCTAGTCTGTGATATTTTTTATGGCAACTTGAGCAGACTAATACAGCAATTTGCATGGTATGAGATTATGATTTTAGCTGTACTTTTAGTAATATATTTGGCTTTCTATTGTAAAAAGAAATATACTTATTTGCATTTTTTTGATAACTCCTAAACTTAAGTATTTGAACATAAAGCATTTGCACTCGTTTTTATGTGAGTTGGCTGCTACTAGTCTCCTTTTTCATTCCTAGTTATATTTTAGAGTTTTTTTTTTTAACTTTCATGTCTTTATAAATTAAGAGTTTTAAGCCTTGTAACATCTTAAGATCTTTGCAAAGATTTTCCCAGTTTGCTCGCCTGCTCTCTCTCTCTCACTCTAAATACACACACACACACACACAAACACACACACACACACACACACACGTATAAAGAACTTTTCAAAGTATTTAAATGTCAATATTATTTATCATTTTTACATAAGAAAGATATGTAACTACGTATTTTATAATTTTATATTTCATTTTGTGTATTAAGAAACTCTTTAAACCTTCCAGAATTTAGTTATGGTTTAGTTTGCTAAGTAAGTAATGTAATTTTTCTATTATAATTTATTGACTAATCTGTCTCCTATAGATTGGACTTTGCTACCTTTATCATGTCACAAATTGGAATACATGCTATGGTTAGTTTCTGAAATATTAACTAGTATAGTGTTTTTGTTTTCTTTTGTTGTTAAGGTCTTTATATTTTTGGAGCAGTTTTAGGTTCACAGCAAAATTGAGAGAAAGTTACAGAGATTTCTCATATAGCCCCTGTCCCCACATATACATAGCTCCCCCCTTTATCAGCATCCCCACCAGAGTGGGACATTTGTTACAATTGATGAACCTACATTGACACATTATTCTCACCCAAAGTCCATAGTTTACATTACGGTTCACTCTTCGTGTTGTACATTAAATGGGTTTGGATAAATGTATAATGATATGTATCCACCATTATAGTGTCATACAACATCCTTTCACTGCCCTACATATCCTCTGTGTGTCCTCACCTAGTCATCTTTTCCTGTGATTTTAACCTCTGACAAACACTGATCTTTTTACTACCTCCATAGTTTTCCTTTTCCAGAATGTCATATAGTTGGAACCATACAGTACGTAGCCTTTTCAGACTGGCTTCTTTCACCTTAGTAATATTCATTTAAGGTCCTTCAGTGTCTTTTTATGGTTTGATAGCTCATTTCTTGTTAAGGCTGAATTAATATTCTATTGTCTGGATGTATCACAGCTTCTTTAATCCATTCACCTACTGAAGGACATCTTGGTTGCTTCTATGCTTTGGCAGTTATGAAGAAAGCTGCTATAAATATCTGTGTGCAGGTTTTTGTGTGGATATATGAGCTCTCAACTCCTTTGGGCAGATACCAGGGAGCATGATTGCTAGATCATATGGTAAGAGTATGTTTGATTTATAAGAAACCACTAAACCGTCTTGGCTGTACCATTTTGCATTCCCACCAGCAATGAATGAGAGCTCCTGTTGCTCCACATCCTCGCCAGTGTTTGGTATTATCAGTGTTCTGGGTATTGGCCATCCTAATAGGTGTGTAGTGGTATGTCATTGTTGTTTGAATTTGCATTTCCCTGATGACATGTAGGGTGGAACACCTTTTCATATGCTTATTTGCCATCTGTGTATCTTCTTCATTAAAGCATCTGTTAAGGTCTTTGGCCCGTTTTTTAATCAAGTTGTTTTCTTATTGTTGAGCTTTAACTGTTCTTCGTATACTTCGGATACCAGTCCTTCATCAGATGTATCTTTGCACAGACACATACTGTATCCCAGTCTGTGGCTTGTCTTCTAATTTTCTTGACATTGTTTTTCACAGAGCAGAAGTTTATAATTTTAATGAAGTCTAGCTTATCAATTGTTTATTTTATAGATCGCATCTTCGATGTTGTATCTTAAAAGTCATTGCTGTACTCAAGTTCATCTAGGTGTTCTCCTATATTATCTTCTAGGAGTTTTACACTTCTGCATTTTAAATTTAGGTCTATGATCCATGTTGAATAAATTTGTGTGAAGGGTGTAAGGTTTGTCTATGTTTAATGTCTGGGTTTAGTTTAATGAACTGTTGTTCCAACTTCAGCCTTTTTACCACATCTGCTTCTCTAGTTTCTGTATAGTCCTTTTACTCCATCTACAATTATTCTATTTCATTTATTTCCATAATTGATTCCTCCCTGGTACCTATCCCTGTACACTCTCATAAGCCCTAGCTTGTTACAACATTCATGAACAGCTCTAGTTTATGTGGGATCTTTTCATTGTTTCTTTAGGGGTTACCTGTGATGCTAGAGACACCAAGATAAATAAGATATATTCCCTGTCACCAAAGTGATAAATCCACAGACATATAATTTCAACTTGTTTTGAGGGCCATTGTAGAGAAATGTCCATAATGTATTAGAGCACAAAAGCTGTGTGTATAATTTCATAGGGCAATCATGGGGAAAACAGCTGGGGGGGGTCATTTCAAGCAAAGGGAACAACATATGCAAAGGCATTGGGGCATCTGTGGAGAAGAGAGTGAATATCTGTGTGTGGAACTGAGGGATTTTGGCAAAGATTGTAGATTAGGAGAGATGGAAAAACTTTTGGGGCCAATACTTATGAGTTTTGATTCTATCTGATGTAAAATAGTTGTGGTGACAGTATTGGAACTGGGGGCAGAGGTAAAGGGGTTAAGATGTTTAAGCAGATAGTGGCACAATCAGATACATGTTTTACAAAAATGGATGGATGGGTGGAAGGATGGATGGATGGATGAATGAATGAATAAACAAATAAATAAATATCTTCCAAAAAGAAATAATTCAAGCACTGTTTCCCTGCAGAATTTTCTATAGATTAGGGCACTGATTACCCTTCTTTCTTGCTATACAATAACCTGTATATGGGGTCCAAGTCTTGGAATTATATGATCATTCAAGGCATTGAGAGATATCACAGACATTTAGAAGAAGTTCCATGCATGAGAGTTCAACAGTAACTGCCCAGATGTGACTGTTTTGATGTAGAGAACTGATATTTCATACAGCAAGTCTATTTAAATCAAATGATGACAATTTTAAGAAATTAAATTTCAAGGGAAGTGTGAGCATCAGATGGCCTTCATTGTGAAGTTCTGTAGAGGGACCCAGATGGACTCCTAACAGAAAGATGCAACATATTATTACCAACAGCAACTCAGGCATTGGCTTGGATAATTGCTGACTACTGAGCCTTTTTTAAAAGTAACCTGGACTGAATCTGGGAATTGTAGATTAGGCATCTGACTTTGATATCACTAAGAGTGGAAAAGGAAAATCTCTAACAAGCACCTTGTTCAGTATAAATTTTAGGACCTGCCACTATCTTTTCCACTAGAGTAAGTCACGTCTAACACAAAAAAGCTCTTGGAACAGAGCGAAGTTAAACTACAGTCCAAAGAAACAGTCAGTGAGTAAGTTTTCTGTAAAACATTATATAACTTTTGCAATTGTATTTTAAAAGGCTTTCAAAGAAATGTGGCAATTATACTTGTTCTTATCTTTCCCTTGTTATTCACATGGCAAAGTACTGCACTTTATCTTGAAACAATTAAAATTTAGAAAATGACCCAAAGTAGATACATTCTTAAATCCCTAAAACAATATTGCTTGCAGGGTCCCCAAACCTTCAGACTACAGGTAAGTTAACTAAAAGCCAGAGAGGAGAAGTGATTTGCACAATGTCGTATATTACCAGAGACAGTTCTCACTATCATATGCCATTGATAATATCCTGACTGTTTTCCAGGCACTGTGCCAAGATACTTTAAAGTATATTATCTCATTGTTAACTCCATCACACACAGGGAATGAAGACTTAAAAGAGGCTTACCTTGCCCAAGGTAACACAGGTTTTCAAGATGTAGACCTGGGATTCAAACTTGGGTTTGTCTTATTTCCGGGCCTCTGCTGTTATCTAGGATGATATATCTCTTGCCCAGACCAGACTAGTATTATTTCCTTGACTATATCTCCCCCACGTCACCACTGATTGATTTTAGTTATTGAATTATGAGAAACACAAAAACTATCTGGGTTTACACACTTAACTCAAAAAAATCACATCTAGAGTATGTGAAGGAAGTAACACAAATCTATAGGCTGTGTTGAAAAAAATCAGCCAATTTTCCTTCTTTGGTTTTGAGATAGTTCTGCCAACAAAAGTGCTTCCACCTGTCGTTTGAAAACCTGGATGAATAAGTGAAAAACATTACATCACAGTAATACCCATATAGTTTCCTAAGTGGCCAAACAGGAGGGAAGATGCAACCAGTTTATGAAATGGGTTGAACATGCTCTTTCCTGCCTCTTCCAACATTATGGACACATCCCATGGTTTTTCAGTTATTTTGAGCTATAACAACACCTTGATCTTATGTAATACAATCAAAACTAAATGACATATGTAGCTCTGATTCAGGGCATGATATCTTTGCATAAATTTGCTCTTTCCGCTACCTACTTTTTCTCTCCAGCCTTTATACTGTAGCTAGAATGGTATGTTAACCACGTAAATCTGATCCTATTCCTATCTATCTTTAAACCTCTTCAGTGGCTCCCTCATATTCTTCAGTATATAGTCCAGGCACCCTGGTTTAGTTAACACTGCATTAAAAATAACCCCCAAGCTTAGTGGCTTAAAAACATATGTTATGTTATCTTATGATTTTGTGGGTTGCTTGGGCAATTCTGTTGGTCTAACCTGGGCTCATTTCTATGGCTGCATTCAGCTGCTGGATCAACTTGAGGCTGGGCTCAGATAGGAAGGCTGAGATCACTTGACCTTATTCCTTGTGGTCTTTCGTCCTTAAGGAAGCTGGACCTAGAATTGCTTCAAAACCAGTGCTACTGGGGACTGTTTGGCTGTTCATGAAAACTGAAAGAGAAAAGATGTAACCATATAGGCCTAAACTATGAAATAAGATGGCGGTTCTCCAAGAAACTTGAATATGCTTCAGAATCACCAGGAGGGCTTGATTAACTCCAGATTGATGAACTAACTCTACCTTCAGAGTGTCTTAGTCAGTCTGGGTAGGGCCAAAAATAGGCATGTCTAACAAGTTCCTGGGTGAGTCTGATGCAGCTTGTTTGGGGACAATATTCTACAGACCTCTAAATGAAGACATAAAAGCTCCACGAGTGAGTGTGATGCTAGCAAATTGCATTTTCCTGAAGAACTGTGGCAGAAGTGCTTTGCTTTTGTCACCTATTGTAGCAGACAGAACAGAGGACTTCAAATCTGACCCTTGGACTTTTTTCCCCTATCATTTATTTCTGTGTCTCCAACACCTATCCTACACCTAAGTTGATCAGGAAATATGTGTTGTACTGAGCTACATGTTCTATCTACCCTAATAAGGACACTACTATTACTTATATCTAATACCATCCGTAATGGAGAGGTCATTCAGAGAAATAAGGGAAAAGATGTTAATCAGCAGGAGTAAGGGAAATAATTTGTGTGTGTGTGTGTGTACGTGTGTGTACATTTATGTTGGGGGATTCAGGAGAGTTTGATAAGATAGGAGCTTCAAGATTCCTACACTGTTTGTTTGTTAACACCAGACACCTTTAATGGAACCTCTCTGCTAATACACATGGAAGCCAGAAACTTGCCTGAGAGCTTATCCACTATCTCTTGGTAGCTACCTACTTGAGGAAGCCCAGTTTATGTAAGGAATTTATGCCACTACAGGTACTGCTTAGGGTGCACGCTTGCTTCTCCCTTTGCTTAAGCTCATTCTGTTACAGGAGTGGAGGGTTTCATTCCCCAGTTTGCTCCTTGTCATACTGACCAGGGTTCTTGGCATTCCCCAGTCAACAGAAATTAACTAGAGGCCAGACAATAAATTCAGGCAAGGCTTTATTGGGGCCCCTGCGCCGGCTGCAGGAGCGAGCAAAAATAAGTAACAGGTTCCCTTGCTCGGCTCCCCGAGGAGGGGGGATGGCAAGCTCGTTCCTTATATGGGGTGAGGGTAGGGGTGTGTCCAGGGGTCGGGATGGAGGGGTGGCTTAGGTGCTTTGCCCACCCCTTTGTGGTGTTGAGTGCAGCGGGGCGTGAGCAGTTCCGGGCTTTTGCTCCCAACACCCAGTTTTTGCTCCCGGCTCTTCAGAAGTGGCAGTTGGGTTTTTTTTGTCTTTTGTATCTTTTGGGTCCAGAATTTGCCCCAACTGGAAATGCACACAGTTATTTTTAGTCCCATATAGTTTCTTTGTATTTTTTAGCTCCAGGAGAGGTGTGTCCGGGTGCAAGCTTTGCTGCACTGCAGCAAAGGGTCCCAGGTCCCAGGCCTGTCTCACTTGGATTCATTCTTTCATTAAAGGTCAAAAGCAAGCTAGTTTCAAATGTCAATAGATGTTTAAAATATTTCATTTCAGCAAGAATTTCCCCCCTGATCTTAACTATCAAATACTGAGCAAATTTTCTGGCTGTGTGCTGAAGTCATGGCCACTCCCCCGGGATCTTACACTCTCACTGATAAGAATTTGGTAGATCAAGCTATAGAAGAGTTAATTAAACAACTAAGTAAGAGCTGCTAGGAGACACAACTAACTGCACATCATGCACTTAATGACTGGTGATACTGTGGGTGTGAACAGATAATTAGAGTTTACTGTGATTCATGGTGCACCTTTGCCAGTTATCTTCCTAAGATTCAGAGCTTCACATTCAAATACTTTCCTCTTTAATATTCACACCAACACCAATGCTCGATAGGTAAGGAAATGCATGTTTGTCCTTTTTCCTTGGTGAGAACTGTTTCTACCTTAATTAATCTTTATTTTCCCCTCTACAATTTGATATACACACCATTACTAGTTTAATGGCAATACTTATTATTATTAATAAGTATTATTATTAATACTTACATATTTTCCTATAAAATAGGTTTGAAGATAAAGTCACAAAGCATGCATTTGTATCAATATTCTGTCACTCATTTACAATTATACTAAAATGTAAAATTATTTTCTTATGTTCATTTTATTTAAGATAGTTGATATTCTTTCATTATTAGTATTTGGGTCAGATGATTTCTTTTAGCTGTCATTTTAAAAATGCATAAGGCTAAATTAAAAGTTGCAAAGACTTTGGGGATGATAATCTATGTGAGATGTGATTAAAAACTTTAATCATAACATTTTCATCAACACTTTTGCTAGATATGTTATGAACAACATACACTAGTACTACACTCTGTGACATTTACCTTTACTATTATACATTATTGTCTGCAAATAACATTCACAAAGAAATTATGTAGTTGGACAGCATATATGGCGAATAATTCCTATTAAATATCATTGTTAAAGATCAACTGGTTGGGAGACATGGAATCTTCAAGAAGATTTCAAATTACAAATTTGAGTTTCCCAGTAGAAAAGTGGTCCCCTACTCCAATGATCACCGTCTTTTTTGTAAATTAATACCTATTTTATTACTTTTGCCTGATATAGCCATATCTTGAAATACTTTACAAACATTTCACATTAATTCATTATGTCTTGATTAGGAGAAAAAGGAAAAGCAAATTAATCAAAGACCTAGCTAACTGCCATTAAACACTTCTGATCAGCATAAAGCAGCTTGTTAAGCATCCTTCACGGATAGAAAAGTAACAACAATTGTGCAGTGGAAAGAGCCGGGGTTTCAGGATCAGAGAACCCTGGATTCATTTCTTTGTTCCTACAGATACATACACAAATGTGTGATCTGAGGCAGGTTGCCTTACTTCTGTGCCTTAGTTCCTTTACCTGTAACATGACGATAGGAATTTATTTGTCATAGGTAAGAAATGAGAATTACATTTAGCTTGGGGCATGGCACATAAACACTAGATGACTGGAAACTATTATCTTTATTATTGAGCCAAACAAGCATTTACTTTCTCTGAGCATCATTTTATTCTCCTTTAATATTGAATTCATAACACCCCCTTGTTGGGTAGTTAGGAAGATTAGTAATGCCTTATGAAAATAATCTACTTTATACTTGGCACATATTAGGTACTCATTAACCATAGCAACCATGTTGTTTTGCTACTAGTATCTTAGTTGAACTTCGTTCATTTAAGAAACATTTATTGAGTATCTGCTCCAAGTCATATTGTGCTTCTTCTTTGTTGCTAACGTGGTCTTTTTATTACGGTTGGAGGAGAGATATTCTATAATCGGCTTAATTCCATTATATTACTTTTATTTTTTTATTTTTTACATATACATGTATCTATTCTTTTTCAAATTCTTTTCCCATTTAGGTTATTACAGAGTATTGAGCAGAGTTCCTTACGCTATACAGTAGGTCCTTGTTGGTTATCTATTTTAAATATAGCAGTGTGTACATGTCAATATATTACTTTTAAAGCCATAGTTTACATTTAATATCTTGGTATAATAATCAGATGATCCCAATAAAATTTAGAGGATGCTGTCAGTGACCTGCCCTGTCACCGGGAGGTGCATTTTTCCCTCCAGCTTCTGTGAGTGCTTACTGCTCACAGCTGACCCCTTTCTCCAGTGAATTCCTGTCTGCCACACAGAAGCCACCTCAAGCTTACACTCCCAGGTAACCCACAGCTAAGAATGGACCCGCTACATACAAGAAACTCACTTAAGGTGGGGCTATTTCTGAGATGCAGTTTGTGTTCCTGAGCTCCCCTTGGGATCATGCTGAATCTACTCTAAATCTGAGACCGTATTCTTGTTTAGCAACTTCCTCTGCCCTATCCTACTTCTCGTATTCCCTTTTTTTTTCTGAGAATATTTCCTCAATAATCCCTACCTTTAGGACACCCAACCTAAGGTCACCAGCTAACAATTAAGGAAGTTACTGATACGGTATTCAGGCTCCTGATGGCATTACATGCATGATGTCATTTACCCTGGAGAACAATCTTATGTGGTATATAACATTACCTCCATTTTACAGGAGAGGAAACTGAGTTAGAAGTCTCTCTCCCCAAGTTCATGGCATTAATAGATGGCAAAACTGGAATTTGATGAATTAATTCTATCCGTAGAACAAAGGAGAACAGTAATGAACAAGAAGCAGCTCCTGCCCTCAAAAGGATGTGCACCCCCAAATAGGTAATGAACTTCAATTTTAGAGAGTCTTGTTCCTAGTGTCAGAAGCAAACACTTTGATAGTAACTAGACATATTGTGAGGATCACTTCACAGTATATACGAATGTTGAATCACTGTGTTGTACACATGAAACTAATATACAAATATCATTGTATGTCAATTATATTTCAATTAAAAAATACTTGTATTCTCCATATAGAAGGCAAGTAGTCTATAAACGTTGTTACTATAATTTTATGGATCTATTTCTGGATTTCCTGTTTTATTCCATTGATTTGTGAGTTTATCCTTTCAGCAAACCCACGCTGTCTTAATTTCTGTAGCCTCGTAGTAAATTCTGAACTTAGGTATTCTAAGTCCTCCAACTGTGTTCTTTTTTTGAAATAGTTTTGGCTTTTCTAATTGCTTTGCCTTTCCATAGAAATTTTAGAATCATTTTGCTGATATCTATTTTTAAAAGCCTGCCGAGATTTTTATTGGGGTTGCTTTAAACAAATAGATCTGATTGGGGAGAAGTGATATCTTCTTTGATTTTTTTTTTTTTTGTCGACATTTAGTAGTTTTCAGCATACAGAGTCTGCTCATGTTTTGTAAAGTACAAACCTGAGTAATTTTGGGGGTGTTATTGTCATGGTATTTTTGTTTGTTTTTAATACCAAGTTCCAATTATTCATTGCTGGTAAGTAGAAACATGGTTGATTTTTGTATATTGATTTTGTATTATATGCTCTTGAAAAGGTTACTTTGCTACTTCTAGGAGCTTTTGGGTAGATTCTTTAAGAGTTTCTACTTATACAAGCATGTCACCTGCAAAGAGGGACAGTTCTATTTCTTCCTTTCCAAGGTGTATTCCCATCGCTTTATTGATTGATTGATTGCCATAATGCACTACCTAAGACTTCTAGTAAATTCTTGAATAAGAGTGCTGAAAGAGGACATCTTTGCATTATTCATGAATTTAGGGAGAAGCAGTCAGTTTTTTTAAACCATTAAGTTATATGTTTATATTAGGATTTTGTACATGCCCTTAATCGGTTTGAAGAATTTCCCCTTTACTCCTAGTTGGCTGGGTATCTTTACTTCTAACCCATTGATGTGATCGTATGGCTTTTCTTCTTGAGTCTATTAATATGATTACTTACATTGGCTGCATTTTACAATATTGAACCAAGTTGTATTCCTGGGATAAATCACATTTGGTCATGATGTGTTATCCTTTTTCTATATTGCTGAATTTAATTGCTAATATTTTGTGGAAGATTTTTGCAACTGTTGTCCTAAGGGATATTGTTCTATAATTTTCTTTTCTTTAAATGTCTTTGTCTGGGTTTACTAGTGGAATTCTGGCCTCATAGTATGAGTTTGGAAGTTTTCCCTCCTATTCTACTTCTGGAGGAGATTGTGTAGAATTGGTTTTATGTCTTCAATAAATGTTTGGTAGAATTTGTCAGAGAGACTGTGTGTGCTTGAGATTTCCTTTTTTTGGAAGGTTTCAACTATTAATTAATTTATAAAATAAATGTAGAACTATTCAGGCTACCTATTTTCTACTGAGTGAATTTTGGTATTTTGTGTTTTTCAAGGAATTGGACTATTTCATCCAAGTTGTCAAATTTGTGGACATAGAATTGTCCCTAGTATTATTCTTTTAATATCTGGGGTGTCAATAGTAATGGCCCCTCTTTCATCTGTAATATTAATAACTTGTGTCTTTTCCTATTTTTGTCATTCTGGCTAAAGGCATCAATTTTTTCCCCAGAGAACCAGTTTTTGCTTTTTCTTGCTTTGATTTTTCATTGTTTTATATTTCAATTTAATTGATACTTCCTCTCATCTTCTGTTATTTCCTTCCTTCGACTTGTTTTCTTTTAATTTAATATGTTTTTCTTCCTCTAGTTTCTTTAAGTAGAAACTTAAATCACTGATATTTTTTGCATTTTATTTCTTTTGTCATACAAGCATTCAATGCTATATGTTTTTAAGTACCACATTAATTGTATCAACAAATTTTCATATGTTATATTTTTATTTTCCTTTATTCACTTTAGACTTCCATTAAAACCTCCTCTTTTGTTATGATTTCTAGTTTAATTTTGTTAAGGTACAAGAGCATACTTTATATCATCTTTATTCTTTTAAATCTGTTAAGATTTGTTTTGTAGTCCAGAATACTGTGTATCTTGCAAATTTTGATAAGCATTTGAGAAGACTATGCATTCTGTTGTCATTAGGTAGACTGTTCTATAAATATTCACTATGCCAATTTGGTTGATCATGTTGTTCAGATCGTGTATACCCTTACTGATTTCTTCCTACTTACTCTGTCAATTAATGTGTGTGGACCATGGAAGTTTCCAACTATAATTTTGGATATGTCTGTTATGTCTTTCTTTTTTATCAGGTTGCTTTATGTAAATTGAAGCTCTATTAGGTGAATACACATTCAGAATTATTGGGGAATTCTTGGAAAATTGACCTCTGTATCACTATGTAATGTCTCTATTTTTCTCTAATAAATATCATTTAAATTAAGGCCTAATATGTCTGATATCAATATAGCTATTCTAGCTTTCTTTTGGTTAGTATTGTGTGGTATATCTTTTTCCATCCTTTTATTTTTTAACCTATCTATATCTTTATGTTTCAAGTGGGTTGCTTGTGGGTAGCTTAATTTGGACCTCGCTTTTTCATCTTACCTTATACTTGTTTTTTAATTGGCAAGTTTAAGCCATTTACATTTAATGTGATTATTGATGTGATTGGATTGGAACTTATCATCTTGCTAGCTGTTTTGATTTGTACTATCTTTTTAAAAAAATTGTACTAAAAAAGACATGTTTATTATTTAATTTTTAATCCCTATTGACTTATTCATATCTCTTTAAAAAATTTAGCGGTTCACCCAGAATTTGCAATATACAACATTTATAAAATCAGGGTTAACTTTCATATGATATTATACTACTTCACATGTAATGAAAGGAACTTATTACACTATATTCTCTACTCCTATTTTCCATCCTCTATGTTCATGTTTTCAAACATGTCACTTTTACATATGCTATAAACGTACTATATTTTGCTGCTATTTTGGCTTTAAATAGCCAACTATCTTTTAGAGTAAATAAAATAGGAAAAATATAACCTTATTTTACTTTCATTATCTTTTCTAGCTTGCTTAGTTTCTAAAGAGTACTGTTTTAATTCCTGTTCTTCTATATGTAATATTTTTTTTAATCTGACTGCCTTTAATATTTTCCTTTTGTCTTTCTTTTTAGCAACTTTAAAATGATTAGGTGTATGAGTGTGTGTGTGTGTGTGTGTGTGTGTGTGAATTCTATTTGGTTTTTTCTAAGCTTCTTAGATATGGGCTTTTGTTCATGTCATTAACTTTATAAAATTCTTAGACTATATTTTTCAAATACTTTTTATTCCCCATTTTTTCTCTCTTTTCTCTTTTCATGATTCCAAATATGCATATGTCCCACAGCTCTTGGATGATCTGTTCTGTTTTCTTTGTTCCGTAGTCTGTTCATGTTTCAGTTTGTATAATTTCTATAAATCTATCTTCAAGTTCACTGATTCTTACCTTGATTGTGTTGTATCTAGTGATGTTAGTGTGTTTTTAATTTCTAGCTTTGACAATTCATTCTTTCTTATCAGTTCCATTTTCTCTCATGAAATTACCCATCTGATGTACATGTTGTCCAACTTTTTCTTTAGAAATTTTAGCATATCATAATAGTTATTTTAAATTCCCTTTCAGATGCTTCCAAAATCTGTGTGATATGTTTCTGTTTCTGATGATTTCTTTATATCTTGGGAATGTTTTCTGGTTTGTTTCTTTGTTTTTGTTTGTTTGTTTTTTGTTTTTGTTTTTTTTGGGGGGGGGGGTTTGGTGGGTTTTTTTTGTTTGTTTTCCAGCCAGCTAACTTGGGTAACACAGTAAAGACTGAGGTAACGTCATTTTATGCCTGAAAAGAGGGATGCATTTTCTTCTACTAGGTCTTAATTATGGGAATTTGAGTTAACATAGATATGAGTTTGGGATGTACTGTTGCTATACCTATATTCCTTGCACCACAGGCTTCAAATACCTTCACAAAACCCATGTTTTGGGTGGGGGTTGGTTTGCCAGAAAACTTATTTTTCAATATTTATTTCAAACTCAAAGTCTTTTCTTTGCATTATGCCTCAGAGAGTTATGTCTCTTGCAAATTACTTACTATTCAATACTTATCTTGGCATCTTGGTGGTAGGGGGCAGGGGTGGTGAATCAAGGCAAATGACAGTATTCAAAGGCATTTAAGAAGTATAAAAAAATAAATAAATAAATATATTTTTTAAAAAGTATAAATGACAGGACTTGGTGATAGGGTAGATGTGGGACTAAAGAGAGGGCCGGAAGAAGAAAGCAGAGACTGGCAAGTCTGAAATATGCAGGACAGACTGGCAGGTTGGAAATTCTGGAAGGAGTGGATGTTGCAGTTTTGAGTCTAAAGGCAGTAGGGAGGCAGAATTACTTCTTCAAGGGACTTCAGTCTTTTCCCTTAAGGCCTTCAACTGAGTAGATGAGGCCCACCCACATTATGGAGGGCAATCTGCTTTACTCAAAGTGTACTGACAAATGTTAACACATCTAAAAAGTAGCTTCACAGTAATATCTAGGCTATTGTTTCTAGTTGGTCAGACATCTTGGAGCCTTACCAAGTTGACATAAATTTAATCATCACAAATTTTCAAAGGAGTTTTTTTAGACTTACAAGTATTACTTAAGTATTTCATTTTTGAGTAATTGTAAATGACATTGCATTTTTAATTTCAGTACCCATGGGTTTTTTTCTGTAGAATAGAGAAATATTTTTGTATGTTTTCTATGTTTGTATTTTTAATGCTTATTTTATATCCTGTAACCTTGCTGACCATACTTACTGTTCTAATTTTTTTTGTTTTGTTTTATTTTGATGTATGTTTGTTTTTTTCTGCACATAGGGACAATTTTATATCTTCCTGTCCAATCTATATGCCATTCATTACTTTTTCATGTTGCATTGTCTAGAATACCTGATACTATTTTGAATAACACTGGGGAGAGGGAATATCCTTGCCTTTTTCCCAGTTGTAGGGATAAAAAATTCAGTTTTTCAACATTAATCTTAATGTTAGCTTAAGATTTTAAAAAATGAGATATAATTCATATACCATAAAACTCACTCATCTAATGTGTACATTGTAATTTAACCACAGGGTTGTGTAATCATAACTACTATATAATTCCAGAGTATTTCATTACTTTAAAAGGAAACTTTGTGCCCATTAGTAGTTACTCTCCATTCTGCCTTCCCTAAAAACCCTGGAAACCAGTAATCTACTTTTTGTCTCTATGCATTTGCATATTCTAAAAATTTCATATAAGTGTAATTATATAATATTTGGAATTTTGTGCCTAACTTCATTTACTTGGCATAATGTTTTCAAGGTTCACCTATGTTGTAGCATGTATTGGTATTTTATTGCATTTTATGGTTGAATAGTATTCCAATGTATGGATATACCATTTTGTTTTCTATTTATGATGTGATGCACATTTGGTTAGTTTCCACTTTCTGTTTTCTTTTTGTTTTGTTAAGTCTCCTTTAAATATTTGGTAGAACTCTCCAGTGTAACCATCTGAGCCTGAAAGTCCCTTTTTTGAGTAGTTTTAAATTATGAATTCAATATCCTTAATGTTTAGAGAGCTATTCAAATTATTTCATTTTCATGAGTTGTAGTAGTTTTTACTTTTTTGCAGAATTAATCCATTTCATATAAGTTGTCAAATTTATATTTTCATATTCTTTTACTATATCTTTGATGTTTTCCATTCTGTAGTGATGTTTTTCATTCTGTAGTGATATCACTTGTTTCCTTACTTATGTTTATAATTAGTGTCTGATGAATATTTTCACTGGGCATAGGATTCTGGGTTGACAGTTCTTTTTTCTCAGCACTTGAAAAATTTTACGCCACATCTTTCCAGCCTACTTCGTTTCTGATGAGAAATCCACTGTCATTTAAGTAGTTTTTTTCTCTATACTTATGGTGTCATTTTTCTCTGGCTGCTTTGAAATTTTATTCTTTGTCTTACATTTTTAGAAGTTTGACTATAACGTAAATTTATTTGGCTTAATCTAACTTGAGATTTGCTCAACTTTTTGATTCTGTAGGCTTATTTATGGTTTTTGCCAAATTTGGGAACTTAGACTGCCCTTTTCTTCTCTGCTCCAAGTCTCTGATGACATGAATATTCTATCTTTTGTTGTGGTTTTTGAGGCTCTGTTTATTTTTTAGTCTATTTTCTCTCTGTTGTTCATATTGATTAATTTGTATTGTTCTGTATTCATGTTCACTGATTCTTTTATCTGTTCCCTCCATTCTGCTGTTGAGCCCATTTGTTGATTTTTTTAAATACAATTTTAAAGGTTACAGTCCATTTACAGTTATTCAAAATATTGCCTATATCCCCCGTGTTGTACAATATATCCTTGTAGCCTATCTTACACCCAAAAGTTTGTACCTCCCACTCCCCCACCCATTTATTGCCCCTCCCCACACTGGTAACCACTAGTTTGTTCTCTATATCTGTGAGTCTGCTTCTTTTTTGTTCTATTCACTAGTTTGTTGTAATTTTAGATTCTACATATAAATGATATCATACATTTGTTTTTCTCTGTCTGACTTATTTCACTTAGCATAATGCCTTCCAAGTCCATCCATGTTGCTGCAAATGGCAAAATTTTATTCTTTTTTATGGCTGAGTAGTATTCCATTGTGTGTGTGTGTGTGTGTGTGTGTGTGTGTGTGTGTGTGTGTACACACTACATTTTCTTTATCCGTTCATCTGCTGATGGACACTTATATTGCTTTTTTATTTATTTTATTTTTTTAATTGTAAAATTTCTGTTTGGTCCTTTATATCCTCTATTTCTTTAATGAGACTTTTAAGTTTTTCATTTGTTTCAGTGTGTTTATAAATTTTTGTTGAAGCATTTTTATAACAGCTGCTTTAAAATATTTGTCAGATAATTCTAGCATTTCTGTCCTTGTAGTGATGATATCCATTGATTGTATTTCTTTTCATTTAAGTTGAAATTCTCCTAGTTCTTCATATGATGCATGAGTTTTGATTGAAATATTGGTATCTTGTATATTATGTTGTGAGACTCTGGATCTTATTTAAACCTTTTTTAATTGGCTTTCTTTGACACTGCTCTGGCAGGAAAAGGTGGGGGCACTGTCTCCTTATTGCCAGGTGTGCATAGACATACAGGTTGCTTATTCAACCTCCATTGCCAACTGAGGAGGGAAGGTATTTTTGGGTAAGAGTGGGAGTTTAAATTGGTCACTAGGTCTCTACTGATACTTCCCTGGCTTGGGAATTAGAGTGCGTTATTACTGCTCCCCATGTGACCTCTGCTAACAACACTGAAGGGATGTGGTTCATTGCCTCTGGGTAATGGTAAAAGTCCCTACACTCCTGTGTTGAAAACACCCCTGAAAGGAGTTGCGGAGCCTTGTTACTGCCAATTGCGAATATAAGACCGTACTTTCAATGTATTCTCCACTGACAATGCAGGGGCTGGAGGTCAGTACCACCTGGTAAGGTTGGAAATCCTAGTTGGCTCCTTGGCCTTTTCTGACACCACACCTACCCACATGTTGGGGCACCCTGTTACAGCCTGGTCAGGGTAGAAGCCTCGGATCCCTACTCAGCCTCTGGTGACATGGGTGGGGGTAGGGACAGGTGGTTTTTTGTTTGTTCGTTTGTTTTTGAGGGCAGTGATGGCTTGCTGCTGTAGAGTGGTTATTTTATAAAAGTTATCTTCCTAGGCTACCTCTTTCCTGGTCCCTGTATTACAAAGAGCAGAATTTGTTTGAGCTCTTATTGTCTGTGCCTATTGTCATTTCCAAGTTGCTGGATTCTTCAGCTGCAAGTCTAGGATGTATGAGGAATAGAAACAATGAAACCTAGGGAACTCCTTGCCATATTGTTCCTTGGATCCTGAGCTCCCTAGCTAGTCTGGTTTTTTCCTGTCTTTCAAATGTTCTTATGTTTGTTTTATATAATACCCAACACTTTTAGTTGTATTTAGCAGAAGAAAGAGGCAAAATTATATCTATTTCATCTTCCAGAGGAGGGAGTGACTTTCATATACATTTTAAAATTTAATTTTGACAACTACTTCAAGTTAACAGTTCACATGACAATTATTTAGGTGAGAAAATTGAGACCCAGAGCATTTATTTTTTATTTTTTATTTTTTTTAACATCTTTATTGGAGTATAATTGCTTTACAATGGTGTGTTAGTTTCTGCTGTATAACAAAGTGAATCAGCTATACATATACATATGTTCCCATATCTCTTCCCTCTTGCGTCTCCCTCCCTCCCACCCTCCCTATCCCACCCCTCTAGGTGGTCACAAAGCACCAAGCTGATCTCCCTGTGCTATGTGGCTGCTTCCCACTAGCTATCTATTTTACATTTGGTAGTGTATATATGTCCATGCCACTCTCTCACTTTGTCCCAGTTTACCCTTCCCCCTCCCCATGTCCTCAAGTACATTCTCTAGCAGGTCTGCATCTTTATTCCCGTCTTGCCCCTAGGTTCTTCATGACCATATATATATATATATATATATATATATATATATATTTTTTTTTTTTAGATTCCATATATGTGTGTTAGCATATGATATTTGCTTTTCTCTTTCTGACTTACTTCACTCTGTATGACAGACTCTAGGTCCATCCACCTCACTACAAATAACTCAATTTCGTTTCTTTTTATGGCTGAGTAATATTCCATTGTATATATGTGCCACATCTTCTTTATCCATTCATCTGTCGATAGACACTTAGGTTGGTTCCATGTCCTGGCTATTGTAAATAGAGCTGCAATGAACATCGTGGTACATGAGTCATTTTGAATTATGGTTTTCTCAGGGTATATGCCCAGTGGTGGGATTGCTGGGTTGTATGGTAGTTCTATTTTTAGTTTTTTAAGGAACCTCAGAGCATTTAAATAAGTTCATTTCAGTTGTTGAATCACTGACATTTACGTACACCCTTTGCCAAGACACCTATCATTCTCATTTTATGATCTTAACTTCTACAATGTAATTTATTTTCCTTCAGTTTCTTTATATTAAGACTGTGTATCAGATTTCTTGGTATCTCATACATTGCTTAGTGGGCCTATGCATATATTAAGTATTTAATAAATACTTGCTGGAAAAACACAATGAGAATGCATTCTTATACCTTTGTTATTATTTCTGATTAATTTTATTAATCATTTTATTCTGGATTATCGGTAAATCTTTCCTTTACTTTTATAGCTTACCCATAGCCTGATACTAATATGTGGTTTAGGAGGCTATTACCAGGGCACCCATGAGGCCCCACAAGGAATGTAGTGCCTATTTTAAAACTGGATGTCTGTGCAATTCAAAGTCCCTTTGAAATTTTGTAGATCTTCAAATCAGGGCAGACCTGAAATGGTATTTTTGGAAGTAAAGATTGGTGAGCCTCTTCTTGGTTCACAGCAACTCGATTCAGCTTCACCCATCACCTTGAAGTCAGCCCTTCAACAATCACAGGCACTAATAGCATTTTCTTCCTTTCATTGATTTTTTCAAACTGAATGCACAGCCTTCCTCTGACTGGCACATGCTATTGTGCCATGCTGCAGTTCTTCCTAGCCCTCTCTATTACCCTGTGTAATGCTGCTCAAATCCCTAATTACCCTTCTGGATACTGCTATGGCAGCTAATAAAACGATTTTGCAGGCTCAGATTGCCATGATTCTTCAGCAGCTACATATTCTTCCACTGTTGCTATGTCAGTTTCAACATATGTTCACTGTTACACCTGTTGTTTCTAGTACAAGTATCTTTCATTTTTCTCTATTATGCTTTACAATTTTTTACCTGAACTTATTTCAGAATGAGAATTCAATCAAAGTGACACATTAACATGCCTTAAGCTTGAAAACATTTTGATCATATACTTAAAAGTGCACCTCAATTCAGATTGAATAAGTATGGTTTATTTTGTAAAACTATAGAAAACAGCCCTGTTGATTTTTGTGAGTCACAGGGAACAAACTCTACAGAAATATATAATTATGTTGACAATGATGGAGCAAGATAATATGGGACTTTGACCTATCACGACAGGTGGTCCTGGAGGTGGCCTAATCTTGACATCTTGAATATAGTGCTATCTTATGTTGGTGAACCAGTTAACAAATTCCCAGGTACACTGTCTTCTGCCCCACTGGGATCTTAACCATACTTATAGTAAATGTTAAGGTATTTTGAAAAATGCTTTACAAGCATTATTTTATTTAATCCTCATATGAACTCTATGTTATAAATACTATCATTACCCCATCCCAAATTAAAGAAACTCATAGAGTAAGAACTTATATAGATAGTAAAGGACATACCCAGGGTTCAACACCAAGTCCATCTAACTTAAATTCTAAGCCCATGCTATTAAGTATATATTGTACCACCTCTCATCATCCTGAGTACATTGTTATTTGCTTTGCCTCAGTCACGTGTTCAGGACTGTGCTGAAATCAAAGCATCAGCAGAATTTAAGTGGTGGTAGGAAGAGCATAGCAGCAGCTTTCCTCACCAGTTACAAGATATAAAGGTAAATATAGTAATAATTTTTTTAAAAAATGAGTATGTAAATTAATTTTGTAGGTATTCTAAATATTAATAATTTAGTGTCCAGGAATTTTAATCACTGTACTACTCATTGGACTGGTACCTGGTGCTGTAATATTAGGAAGTCATTCTTTACAGCACACTGATAGACTGACTATGAGAAACTGACTATGATAGACTGACTATGAGAAACACTTTCTCACTATGAGAAAGTGTTCAAATCTTTGAAAATATGCCCTACTGAACTAAGTACATCTAGATTCTTGTAGGTTTGAGACTCTTCATATTCCTTATATCTGCTTCCATAAAAGCCCTAGTTATCCTTTGCTTTCTCCTTT
This sequence comes from Balaenoptera musculus, assembly GCF_009873245.2. Lineage (NCBI taxonomy): Eukaryota > Metazoa > Chordata > Mammalia > Artiodactyla > Balaenopteridae > Balaenoptera > Balaenoptera musculus. The sequence continues at coordinate 118,849,852 of NC_045806.1, read as the reverse complement.
CTTTTTTTAAAATTTTTTAATTTTATTTTATTTATTTCTTTATATAGCAGGTTCTCATTAGTCATCAATTCTATACACATCAGTGTATACATGTCAATCCCAATCGCCCAATTCATCACACCACCATCCCCACCCCCCGGCAGCTTTCCCCCCTTGGTGTCCATACGTTTGTTCTCTACATCTGTGTCTCAACTTCTGCCCTGCAAACTGGTTCATCTGTACCATTTTTCTAGGTTCCACATACATGCGTTAATATACGATATTTGTTTTTCTCTTTCTGACTTACTTCACTCTGTATGAAGATCCATCCACGTCTAGATCCATCCACGTCTCAACAAATGACCCAATTTCGTTCCTTTTTATGGCTGAGTAATATTCCACTGTATATATGTACCACATCTTCTTTATCCATTCGTCTGTCGATGGGCATTTAGGTTGCTTCCATGACCTGGCTAGTGTAAATAGTGCTGCAATGAACATTGGGGTGCATGAGTCTTTTTGAATTATGGTTTTCTCTGGGTATATGCCCAGTACTGGGATTGCTGCATCATATGGTAATTCTATTTTTAGATTTATAAGGAGCCTCCATACTGTTCTCCATAGTGGCTGTATCAATTTACATTCACACCAACAGTGCAAGAGGGTTCCCTTTTCTCCACACCCTCTCCAGCATTTGTTGTTTGTAGATTTTCTCATGATGCCCATTCTAACTGGTGTGAGGTGATACCTCACTGTAGTTTTGATTTGCATTTCTCTAATAATTAGTGATGTTGAGCAGCTTTTCATGTGCTTCTTGACCATCTGTATGTCTTCTTTGGAAAAATGTCTATTTAGGTCTTCTGCCCATTTTTGGATTGGGTTGTTTGTTTCTTTAATATTGAGCTGAATGGACTGCTTATATATTTTGGAGATTAATCCTTTGTCCGTTGATTCATTTGCAAATATTTTCTTCCATTCTGAGGGTTGTCTTTTCACCTTGTTTATGGTTTCCTTTGCTGTGCAAAAGCTTTTAAGTTCCATTAGGTCCCATTTGTTTATTTTTGTTTTTATTTCCATTACTCTAGGATGTGGATCAGAAAAGATCTTGCTGTGATTTATGTCAAAGAGTGTTCTTCCTATGTTTTCCTCTAAGAGTTTTATAGTGTCTGGTCTTACATTTAGGTCTCTAATCGATTTTGAGTTTATTTTTCTATATGGTGTTAGGGAGTATTCTAATTTCATTCTTTTACGTGTAGCTGTCCAGTTTTCCCAGCATCACTTATTGAAGAGGCTGTCTTTTCTCCATTGTATATCCTTGCCTCCTTTGTCATAGTTTAGTTGACCATAGGTGCGTGGGTTTATCTCTGGGTTTTCTATCTTGTTCCATTGATCTATGTTTCTGTTTTTGTGCCAGTACCATGTTGTCTTGATTACTGTAGCTTTGTAGTATAGTCTGAAGTCAGGGAGTCTGATTCCTCCAGCTCCATTTTTTCCCTCAAGATTGCTTGGGCTATTTGGGGGCTTTTGTGTCTCCATACAAATTTTAAGATTTTTTGTTCTAGTTCCATAAAAAATGCCATTGGTAATTTGATAGGGATTGCATTGAATCTGTAGATTGCTTTGGGTAGTATAGTCATTTTCATGATATTGATTCTTCCAATCCAAGAACATGGTATATCTCTCCATCTTTTGGTATCATCTTTAATTTCTTTCATCAGTGTCTTATAGTTTTCTGCATACAGGTCTATTGTCTCCCTAGATAGGTTTATTCCTAGGTATTTTATTCTTTTTGTTGCAATGATAAATGGCAGTGTTTGTTTCCATAATTTCTCTTTCAGATTTTTCATCATTAGTGTATAGGAATGCAAGAGATTTCTCTGCATTAATTTTGTATCCTGCAACTTTACCAAATTCATTGATTAGCTCTAGTAGTTTCCTGGTGGCATCTTTAGGATTCTCTATGTCTAGTATCATGTCATATGCAAACAGTGACAGTTTTAATTTTTCTTTTCCAATTTGTATTCCTTTTATTTCTTTTTCTTCTCTGATTGCCGTGGCTAGGACTTCCAAAACTATGTTGAATAATAGTGGTGAGAGTGGACATCCTTGTCTTGTTCCTGATCTTAGAGGAAATGCTTTCAGTTTTTCACCGTTGAGAATGATGTTTGCTGTGGGTTTGTCATAATGGCCTTTATTATGTTGAGGTAGGTTCCCTCTATGCCCACTTTCTGGAGAGTTTTTATCATAAACGGGTGTTGAATTTTGTCAAAAGCTTTTTCTGCATCTATTGAGATGATCATATGGTTTTTATTCTTCAATTTGTTAATATGGTGTATCACATTGACTGATTTGCGTATATTGAAGAATCCTTGCATCCCTAGGATAAACCCCACCTGATCATGCTGTATGATCCTTTTAATGTGTTGTTGGATTCTGTTTGCTATTATTTTGTTGAGGATTTTTGCATCTATATTCATCAGTGATATTGGTCTGTAATTTTCTTTTTTTGTAGTATCTTTGTCTGGTTTTGGTAACAGGGTGATGGTGGCCTCATAGAATGAGTTTGGGAGTGTTCCTTCCTCTGTAATTTTTTGGAAGAGTTTGAGAAGGATAGGTGTTAGCTCTTCTCTAAATGTTTGATGGAATTCGCTTGTGAAGCCATCTGGTCCTGGGCTTTTGTTTCTTGGAAGATTTTTAATCACAGTTTCAATTTCATTGCTTGTGATTGGTCTGTTCATATTTTCTGTTTCTTCCTGGTTCAGTCTTGGAAGGTTATACCTTTCTAAGAATTTGTCCATTTCTTCCAGGTTGTCCATTTTGTTGGCATAGAGTTGCTTGTAGTAGTCTCTTAGGATGCTTTGTGTTTCTGCGGTGTCTGTTGTAACTTCTCCTTTTTCATTTCTAATTTTATTGATTTGAGTCCTCTCCCTCTTTTTCTTGATGAGTCTGGCTAATGCTTTATCAATTTTGTTTATCTTCTCAAAGACCAGCTTTTAGTTTTATTGATCTTTGCTATTGTTTTCTTTATTTCTATTTCATTTATTTCTGCTCTGATCTTTATTATTTCCTTCCTTATGCTAACTTTGGGTTTTGTTTGTTCTTCTTTCTCTAGTTGCTTTAGGTGTAAGTTTAGATTGTTTATTTGAGATGTTTCTTGTCTCTTGAGGTAGGCTTGTATAGCTATAAACTTCCCTCTTAGAACTGCTTTTGCTGCATCCCACAGGTTTTGGATCGTCATGTTTTCATTGTCATTTGTCTCTAGGTATTTTTTGATTTCCTCTTTGATTTCTTCAGTGATCTCTTGGTTATTTAGTATCGTACTGTTTAGCCTCCATGTGTTTGTGTTTTTTACGTTATTTTCCCTGTAATTCATTTCTAATCTCATAGCGTTGTTGTAAGAAAAGATGCTTGATATGATTTCAATTTTCTTAAATTTACTGAGGCTTGGTTTGTGACCCAAGATGTGATCTATCCTGGAGAATGTTCTGTGCACACTTGAAAGTGTAATCTGCTGTTTTTGGATGGAATGTCCAATAAATATCAATTAAATCTATCTGGTCTATTGTGTCATTTAAAACTTCTGTTCCCTTATCTATTTTCATTTTGGATGATCTGTCCATTGGTGTAAGTGAGGTGTTAAAGTCCCCCACTATTATTCTGTTACTGTCGATTTACTCTTTTATAGCTGTTAGCAGTTGCCTTATGTATTGAGGTACTCCTATGTTGGGTGCATATATATATATTTATAATTGTTATATCTTCTTCTTGGGTTGATCCCTTGATCATTATGTAGTGTCCTTCCTTGTCTCTTGTAACATTCTTTATTTCAAATTCTATTTTATCTGATATGATTATTGCTACTCCAACTTTCTTTTGATTTCCATTTGCATGGAATATCTTTTTCCATCCCCTCACTTTCAGTCTGTATGTGTCCCTAGGTCTAAAGTGGGTCTCTTGTATACAGCATATATATGGGTCTTGTTTTTGTATCCATTCAGCAAGCATGTGTCTTTTGGTTGGAGCATTTAATCCATTCACGTTTAAGGTAATTATCGATATGTATGTTCCTATGACCAGTTTCTTAATTGTTTTGGGTTTGTTTTTGTAGGTCCTTTTCTTCTCTTCTGTTTCCCACTTAGAGAAGTTCCTTTAGCATTTGTTGTAGAGCTGGTTTGGTGGTGCTGAATCCTCTTAGCTTTTGCTTGTCTTGTAAAGCTTTTGATTTCTCCATCAAATCTAAATGAGATCCTTGCCGGGTAGAGTAATCTTGGTTGTAGCTTCTTCCCTTTCATCACTTTAAGTATATCATGCCACTCCCTTCTGGCTTGTAGAGTTTCTGCTGAGAAATCAGCTGTTAACCTTATGGGAGTTCCCTTCTATGTTATTTGTCATTTTTCCCTTGCTGCCTTCAGTAATTTTTCTTTGTCTTTAATTTTTGCCAATTTGATTACTATGTGTCTCAGTGTGTTTCTCCTTGGGTTTCTCCTGTATGGGACTCACTGCACTTCCTGGACTTGGGTGGCTATTTCCTTTCCCATGTTAGGGAAGTTTTCGACTATAATCTCTTCAAATATTTTCTCTGGTCCTTTCTCTCTCTCTTCTCTTTCTGGGACCCCTATAATGTGAATGTTGTTGCGTTTAATGTTGTCCCAGAGGTCTCTTAGGCTGTCTTCATTTCTTTTCATTCTTTTTCTTTATTCTGTTCTGCAGCACTGAATTCCATCACTCTGTCTTCCAGGTCACTTATCCATTCTTCTGCCTCAGTTATTCTGCTATTGATTCCTTCTAGTGTAGTTTTCATTTCAGTTATTGTATTGTTCATCTGTTTGTTTGTTCTTTAATTCTTCTAGGTTTTTGTTAAACATTTCTTGCATCTTCTCTATCTTTGCCTCCATTCTTTGCCTCCATTCTTTTTCCAAGGTCCTGGATCATCTTCACTATCATTATTCTGAATTCTTTTTCTGAACGGTTGCCTATCTCCACTTCATTTAGTTGTTTTTCTGGGTTTTTATCTTGTTCCTTCATCTGGTACATAGCCCTCTGCCTTTTCATCTTGTCTGTCTTTCTGTGAATGTGGTTTTTGTTCCACAGGCTGCAGGATTGTAGTTCTTCTTGCTTCTCACTTTCTCCTTTCTAACATGACAGTTAAGTTATCTAACAGACTACTTGCTTTGTCGGGGTCAATGGTACTCATATCCTAATGGATAAAGGTCGTCCTCATTCAAGCATCATTTTACCAATTTCAGTTTCTATGGAAGGCTGATGTGAGGAAGATTTTGGGAAGAACCCAAAAATTATATCCTTTATGTTACTGCCAATCTTTTTTATTCTTTGGACAGGGCCTGTTGACAGTTCAGAACCATTTAGGCAATATTTGAATTTATAGTTTGAAAATGAAGATTCATTTCAAGGCATTGGGCAGGAGAGTTGGATAATGTGAACCACCTGGCCAGTAGTCCTTTACTCCTCCAGTTTTGGCTCTTGGACATAACATATATGGATTTTTGATTATTAATGGGAATTAGGTAAATGAACAAAGAAAACAAATATACATGATGTACAAACTTCATTTGAAACAAAAGGTTCAATTTCCTCTCCCTCTATTCTTTATCAGGATGGTTATAATTTCTCTGAATGGTTAGAGTAGACTTTCTGCTCTTTAATTTTCTCTTCCCACCCCCTAGTGAAGACCACAATGAGTCCTCTAAGTGGCCAAAAGGCAGCCATGGAGAATAAGGGAGCACACAATCTGAATTACTGGTCTTCAGATAATTAAGCATTGACTATTCATTTTTTATCTGATGTTTTAATTACCACTTTTATTTCAGAACTTACTTTCCTATAATTTTTGTTGTATAACCAAATAATCATCATGGTAGAATTGTTCTTTATCCTCATTTAACTTCCTATTGTATATGATGGTGTTATTCGTAAATATGATACTGTTCCAGTAAACATAGATTTTAAATCCCATATTTAAAATAAGTTAGTGTTTCATGTGTCTTTTTTTACCTGTTTTATTTTGCAGGGTATATCATAAGATAGTATTGATGCTTTTGATCTTCTTGCTGTCTAGGGATCTGGTACAAAGGTAAATAAATAAAAGTGTGGGTGGAAGAAGGCATAAAACGCTAGAGACTCAGAAGTTCAAAACAGGGGAAGATTAACTTTCTATCTATATAAATAGACACAGAAGTTCACATCTGGGGATTCTTTTTTTTTTTTTTTTTTAAAGATTTATTTATTGATTGATTACTATGTTGGGTCTTCGTTTCTGTGCTAGGGCTTCCCGTAGTTGCGGCAAGCGGGGGCTACTCTTCATCGCGGTGCGCGGGCCTCTCACTATTGTGGCCTCTTTTGTTGCGGAGCACAGGCTCCAGACGCGCAGGCTCAGTAGTTGTGGCTCACGGGCCTAGTTGCTCCGTGGCATGTGGGATCTTCCCAGGCCAGGGTGCGAACCCGTGTCCCCTGCATTAGCAGGCAGATTCTCAACCACTGCGCCACCAGGGAAGCCCCATCTGGGGATTCTTACCTTTTACTTTTCAGAGAATCTAACAGATAATTCATTCTTAGTTTTCATCATATATTCTGTTCATAAGAATTAAAGAACATGGACTTTTGATATATATTAAGCAGATATTTACTAAAAACCTAGTGTATTACAGGTGCCATGGGAATACAATTGGACTACAACTTTTCTGTTCAAAATATATTCAAAAATAGGGAGGGAGGAAAATATACACATAAAAAGACTACAAAAATAAAAACATACAAGGCCAAATATATATACATCAATGAAAATCAGTTATATATACATCAATGGAAATTATATATAATGAGTAGTCTTTCACTTCAAGCATGGGAGAAAAGGTTTTATGAAGGTCCCTGCCACTACAAAACAACTAATTCTATGTGAAATTGTTTTCAGGATACATTGCAGTCCTTAGGTGAGGGAGTTCTCCTAGGTCTCTTCTCACCAAATAATATGAGCTGAGCTCAGTATATGAAGTGCTGAACAGCAAGTAAATAAAAAAGAAAGGCTGTCTTGAGGAAAGATGCTGATACCAGCAACACAAGGGGGACACAAATATTCAGTCTATAGCACATTTTGATTATTAATTGATAAAAAGGAATAAACAATAAAATCAACACAATTAATTTGGAAACTTCAAATACTGAAGTCAAATTCTTCAAATTCCACCTTTTCTTTTATTCTCCTTTAACAAACTTTTTGACACATAGTCATCAGAACACAGGAGGGAGTTTAAAAAATTGTAGAAAGCTGGGGCTAACTGAAAGTGGCTAATTTTACAGCTGTCCTTAGATAAACATAAAAGTTACGGGCAACTTGCATGGATCATTTCTTGTTTAATTGTCTACTATAATCTTCAAATCAACATTTATCTTGAAGACAAGGGAGCAAGATTTACAGCAAGATTGCACAGCCTTATAATTGGACTTGATATGAATATAAAGTAACAGTTTTGTATTCACACAGTTCAATTCCCAAGTGTGGGATTTAGTAAGACTGTATTTTTTAAAGAAAAAGTATCTATGTTGTTTTATTGCCAAAATGAGAGAAATTGCAGAAAATGATTTGTCTTATTTGCTTTGGGGGCTCGAGAACTCCATCAAATTCTTTACTTCTTATGCAGACAAAAATATAGTCTAAGTCTTTGTTTTAAAAAAAATGCATAAAGAGAATTTATCTTCCAGAGGTTGGAGTGGACTTAATATTTTAATATTCTTTGAAAGCAACATTAATTTCCTGGGGATATTTTTATGCACCCACCTGATTCGTTGGCTGAAATCTCTAATGTTTAAGTATTTTCTGCTTTCTCAACCAAGATAATACTTTTTAAGCTACTTTTGCTTTGTTTCTAATAACAATGTAATATGGAATTTCTGAGTACATTTTCTACAATAAAATAGTATTAATGAAGATACTCATTAGGAAATTGTGAGAATTATCATCGGATGGTTAATGTTTGTGGTTTGAATTATATAGTTTCTTTGGATAATGTAAGACCCACTAAAATGCACTCTTCCACTTCTTTTTTTAGAATTTGGTGTGTGCTTTTGTTTTGTTTTTTACTGAAGTAGTTGATTTACAATATTGTGTTAATTTCAGGTGTACAGCATAGTGATTTGAGTTTGTTTTTTTTTTTTGCAGATTCCATTATAGGTTATTATAAGATATTGGGTATGATTCCCTGCACTATACAGTAAAGCCTTGTTGCTTATCTATTTCATACTATATGATATAATTTATATGTAGAATCTAAACAGTGATACAAATGAATCTATATGCACTCTTCCACTTTTTCCCCAAATTTTAACTCCAGAGGTCAACAGAGGAAGATCCAATCCTCTTGACCCTTTTACTCTGAACATTTCTATTATTGTCATGTGTAGTTACATTCAAAATATCTGAAGACGTGATTCCTGGTGCAAGTTTTTACTTTTACTTTTTCTTCATCTTAAACATGCTAAAATTATGACTGGCAAAATACCTAGTAAAGGAGTTAGAAGAAAAAATTCTGGTTTTAGTTCTGCAGAGAGGTCCCTCTGCCCTTCCTTAGAAAGTAAGTCATGGTCGTTGTCATCAAGGAACTTATCTGGTTTTCCTTAGGGCTTGGCTAGCACAGACAGGATTTCAGTGAATGAATATAAAGGTATAAATTAATTAATTGTATTGTTATTATTGAGACTTTATATTTCATATGTCAGTTATATGTGGAATCTAAAAACTACAACAAACTAGTGAATATAACAAAAAGGAAACAGACTCACAGATATAGAGAACAAACTAGTTGTTACCAGTGGGAGGAGGAAAGGGTGAGGGGAAAGATAGGGGGAGGGGGATTAAGAGGTACAAACTACTATGTATAAAATAAGCTATAAGGTTATATTGTACAACATGGAGAATATAGCCAATATTTTATAATAACTGTAAATGGAGTATAACCTTTAAAAATTGTGAATCACTAGGTTCTACACCTGTAACATATTGTACATCAACTATATCTCAATTTAAAAAACAGAACATTGCAAAGGGTATGAAAAGATCAAATTCCTTTTATCACATATGTATTTAGATTTAATTTGCTATCTACCTAACTGGTTTAACCAGATTTTCAAAAGAACAAACATGTGGTTAATCTACCATCAGTCATGAAGGGGAATGTATATGCATACCCAGTAGTGTTAGGTATCGCATCACTTCAAAACATACCCCCTAATTATGGCCTCAAGCCCCTAGTATTTTCTCTTGCCATCCTATCCCTTATGAATATCATTTATTCCCGTGCCTTCTGTCAACATTTCTATGTAGTGGATTCCAAAGCTCTGACCTAGTTGTTCTTCTCACGTGTCTATTTGTCTCTCATTTCTAATTTCCTACTAGACATTTCTAACTGTAAATCCTGACAGAACCTCCTTGTATCATGCATACAACCACATTTCATATTTTGCCTTGTCCATTTCAGTTCCTCTTCTTTATTTCCTATTTTCATTAAGGCCACTACCAGCTTCCAAGGCACAAATTTTTTTTTTTTTTTTTAGTGTTTCCATAGTGAGCACTTTAATTAATTTTTCCATGGAGTACCATCTTTCTTTCATTTTTTCTTTTTTAACATCTTTATTGGAGTATAATTGCTTTACAATGTTGTGTTAGTTTCTGCTGTATAACAAAGTGAATCAGCTATATGTATACATATATCCCCATATCCCCTCCCTCTTGCATCTCCTCCCACCTTCCCTATCCCACCCCTTTAGGTGGTCACAAAGCACCGAGCTGATCTCCCTGTGCAATGTGGCTGCTCCCCACTAGCTATCTATTTTATATTTGGTAGTGTATTTATGTCCATGCCACTCTCTCACTTCGTCCCAGCTTCCCCTTCCCCCTCCCCCGTGTCCTCAAGTCCATTACTATGTCTGCGTCCTTATTCCTGTCCTGCCCCTAGGTTCTTCAGCACCCTTTTTTTTTTTTTTAGATTCCATATATATGTGTTAGCATACGGTATTTATTTTTGTCTTTCTGACTTACTTCACTCTGTATGACAGACTCTAGGTCCATCCACCTCACTACAAATAACTCAATTTCGTTTCTTCTTATGGCTGAGTAGTATTCCATTGTATATATGTGCTACATCTTCTTTATCCATTCATCTGTCGATGGACACTTAGGTTGCTTCCATGTCCTGGCTATTGTAAATAGAGCTGCAATGAACACTGTGGTACATGACTCTTTTTGAATTATGGTTTTCTCAGGGTATATGCCCAGGAGTGGGATTGCTGGGCCATATGGTAGTTCTATTTTTAGTTTTTTAAGGAACCTCCATATTGTTCTCCATAGAAAATCACACATATTTTAAAGCTAAGACACATCCTTGATTCTTCTTTCTCTCAGTTATCTTTTTTCCAGTCTTCTACCAAAACTCATCTTTTCTTCCTTCCAAATATCCATGATACCATCCATGTTCTTTGCTTTTCTATTACCAACACCCCTTCTAATTTTTGTCTAGATTACTGGAATTGCCTTCTTAATGAAATGCCTGTCTTTATCCTCACCTTCTACAAACATGTAGCAGCATTTTATTTGTTGGCAGCTTTATTGCCTATGTCATTGCTGTATCAATCAGGGTTCACCAGAAAAACAGAACCAATAGGATAGATAGATGGATCGATCAATAGACAGATAGATCAATAGATAGAAGGAGATTTATTACGATGAATTGGCTCATGCTATTATGGAATCTGAGACAGTCCACCTTCTGCCATCTGCAAGCTGGAGGCCCAGGAAAGCCAGTGGTGTACATCCAGTCCAAAGATAAATAATGAAAAAACAAAACCTACTATGGCATTAATTGGTATACTGTACTTTGTTGGAGCAATCTGTAATATGTTGGGGAAGGATATATTTTCCCCTGATGAGATTTCATAAACTATTATGCAAATTTATTTTATAGCATTTGAGGAAAAATACAATTTTAGACACAATACATTATACTGTTAAAAAGTAGTAAAAATAAACAAATTTACCACTAACCTAAGGACACGAATCATATGAAATATTTATAAATCACATTTTGTAACCTTTAATAATATCAAACCAAATCCGGTGGTTTTAAATTAGATTTCAATCCAGTGTTCTACTCTTCAAACAATACTAGATATAGCCAGCCTTCACTATCAAGGGTACTTTTAAATAACTATGCTCCTCATAAAATGCCTTCTTCAGAGAGAAACCTTGTTTCATGTTGTCTATAATAAACAAGATGAACTGCAATGTTATTTTCTTTCTCTTAACTACATCATCAGCTGTTTTGATTTATATTTCTCTCATAAAATATTATTATCAAGCAAAATAAAGCACAAAACCCTTTTTCTTGTTTTACAAGCAAGAGAAAGTCTAGCTTTTAGACTGTAGGTGGTTAGACAATTTGACTTCCTTTTCCTTCTATTTTTCTTTCTCATTTTTCCCCTGTCTATATTAGGAGTATTCTGAAATACACATCCAATCTGCATTTTTTTTTCAGTTGGTCTCTTTCCTTGACAGTCAGAAACAGGCTGTGCTGTGTGCCGTGAGTTATGGCAAAATTTCCAAAGAGACTTTGCCTAGCGGAGGCCCCTCAATAGTCTGACTCTTTCTTTTCAATTAAAATAAAAAAATTATAGGGTGACCTTGCAGGGCAAAAATCATTGTATATATTTGGAGCTATCTTTTGGATTTTAAATCCAAAGATGTTCCTGAATACCTTTGTATTTAATTTTATTTAAAAACTTGCAATTTTAGATAAATAGATTGGCAACAAAGACGGACCAACAAAGGAACAGCTTCTTCCCTTAGTAGTAAATTATTAGCTTTTAAAGAAAATTGCCTCCTTTACCCTGCTTTAAAATATGCGGTCTTTATTGATAGCACATTTTGTCTTTAATGCCATGTAGTATCCTATATGTTATCTGTTTGCTTCCCTTCCCATTGATTCCAAAGCACAGCAACCAAGGTAGCATTAAAGGGAATGATGCTTACATTGGAATATTCTTTATTTACTCAGAGTCCCAAATTACCATTCTACGCCTTAGATAAGCCATACTGGTGTTACCAAGTACAATTGCTAGCACTGTTATTTTAGCAAAGTCAATATTATGTTTCCCAGAAATCACAATATAGAGAGCCAAATATATCTATCTCTGCATATAAATAAAATAGTCATAGTGGATCATGGCCAGAGGAGAGCAACTAAATAGGGAGCCTGCAGGAAATTGTATTCCAAGATAGGTAGTTGAAGTGACTGAAGTGGCTTAACCTGAGGACAAGACAACAGATCAGTATCTTTAGGAGACTGACACGCTGCCTACTGGGCTAGTGAGGCAACTCTGATCAGTATCTTTAAAATCGGAAGAGCTTGCATGGTTAAGAAAACCCCAAAGGTAAAAGCAGTGTGATGAATTGGGAAGTGTCCAGCTTTGGAGTGTGGCAAACTTCACTCGGAATCCTGTTCCTTCCTGACTGTGTGATTGGGCAAATGGTTAACTCATCTCTCTGCACCTTCATTTCCTCATCTGACAAATGGAAGTGATAAAACTGATGTCACATGACTGTTGTGAAGATGAATACTAATCACTTGCATAAAGCACCTAGCGGAGGGCCTAGCGTTAACTAAGAAAGTAGTCGGTGTTTGAATGTCCACGAGCAAAGGGAGGAAGGAGGGCTCTTTCTGGGCTGAGAGTAGGAACTGCGCATGGGACAAAGGGGAAAAAATACTATAATACCCTCAGTGAAGCCACGTTGGAGACCTAGGAACTAAACCAGAGCATCAAATCAAAGAGCAAAGAGGCTAGAAAAGCTCTCTTAGTAGTGATCCTGCAAAAGGGGATAGGCAAGATGGAATGAATGCATAGTTTGAATGAACAAGAAGTTGAAGCCTGGTGAGACTGTGGATCAGTGGCACCCACTGTAGAAGGGAGCATTTCACAGGGTTTCTGTGCCACAGCAGTGGACGGGGAAAAACTGTTTTGAGGGCCGTTTGTTGACACACTTGATAAATGCTAACTATTGTTAACATTCAGAAAATAATTCTTCATATTAATACAAATGGGTAGGCACTTTAGGAGAGTTTGCTCAAATATAAGGGACTAATTTATTGATATTGATTGACCCATCCAATCTTTGAAGTCTACTCAAACCTACTTCTTAAAAGCTTCCTCATCATGCAAAACCCTACTCTGCTGCAGTCTTCTAGTAACTGTGGGCAAAATTTTGTGTTTGGGTCTGAATTTAATACATAATGGGCTCACATTCACTAATCTACCTTTTAAAACTGATTCCCAGTGATTTTCTTACTTCTGAAACCTCTGCTTCATTCACGCTAATTTCTAAGTTCACTTGGCATGTTTCTATCTCTAATGTTTTTTTTTCATATAATGTGTCATCTACATTAAATCCTACACCAAGCATCAAGACCGATCTCAAATCCTAGTTTAGATACAATCACCTCTGGACTGTTAGAAAACTTGTTAGTTTAAAATATTTCTGAATTATTCATATGCTGTATTTTGATATGCATAACATCACTTTCTTAAAATATTGTATAATATTTCTAATGATCAGAGACTCAGAATTTACGTATCCCTGTCCCCCCACCCCCATTTCTCCATGTTATAGCAGCATATGATACATTCTCAATAAATATTTATCATACTGAATCAAGTTACTTTAATAAACAAGTGAGTTTTATATTATTTTTCCCAGTTTAAAGATCAGAAAAATAAGTCTTGGGGAGGTTTAGTGGCATGCCCAATTCACACCGAGTTGTTAAGTCACCTACAGCTTATACAATTGGCTGGCGGCATTCCAGGAGCCAAATACATGAGTAATATTAGGAGGCCAACTCTTTCTTATGTGGACTTTGTTTTAATCTCACTGATTTTAGCCCTGTGCCTCTTTCCTTCTGCAATTGGGCAGGAGTTGATGAATACTAGTTTATTAAACTAGGTGATGCATTACTGCCAGAACAAAGAGAAGTTTGTTCTGGGGCCATTTAATTTATTTAAAGAGAACCCTTGCTTTTAAAAATTTTCCTAGCAGTATGTGCTTGGCTATGGTGAATATCATAATTTAAGGAAAAAGTAAAAGAATGTTTGACTGATCAGGTGGCATGTTTACTATTAATTTCCCAGTCATCCAACCCTCAATATCAGAGTCATGAGCTTCTCTGGGGTTCTACAGGATGAGATCCTTGTGCACATGAGTTTCTATGCTTCAGCTTCTCCTTCTCTGCTTCCCCAGACCCCAACCTCCAAAGCTTTCCATCTGCAATAAATCTGTTAATGTCTCTTGCCTACTAATGGGTTTTAGTGTTCATCCTCATTTTCATGTGGTCATATTTGGAAGATGAGATAAAGAGGTTTGGTCATTCTGCCATCTTTAACCATCTGCGGCTTAGTGACATTGAACCAAAACAGTTTTGAAACCACTGTGATCAACCTTTGCTCAAGCCATTCACCCTCTTCTTAGTGCATTCCCTCAGTTTATTCAATCAGTATTTAATTTCTTTAAAATCCACACTAAGTCTAATGCCTTTCAAAAAATAGAATTCAGTTTTCCCTGTGGAGACCTAATGTCTCTATTCCTCCGAATCCCACAGCATGTTTTCTCAACGTCTATTACAGCATTTACAATCATTGGCTTTATTACTGGAATCATTTATATATCTCTGACTCCCCAATTAGACTGCAAGTTCCAGGACACGGGGGTCCATGCCTTTGTAATCTTTATATTCCCAATGGCGTTTTGCCCATAGGAGGTAATAAATGTTTGCTCAATTGAAGTAAGTTACTTTATTCTACTTGTTATTCTTTATTTCATTTATTTATGTCTAATAAGTGATTTGTTTATTTTTATAATTAAAAACACAAATGTAATCTTTCTTAGGAGTTCTGCATTTTCTAAATCTAATGTTCTATGCCTGAACTCCTATGTCTGTTAAGTTACCTAAATAAGTAAAATCAAAACACATTATGGCAGAAAGGGAAATAAAGGCCATTGTTTGTACATAATAATTCAGCACAGACATTGGAATTAGACCAGCATTCTAATCTGGCTCCAGCTCTTACTTGCTGTGTGACCTAGGGCAAGTCATTGTACTTCTCTGAACTTTAGTTTCTTCATTGGTAATATGAGCATAATAATACCTCCTTCTTGAAGTTATCAAGATTAAATGACTTTGCTAATTATAATTTTTCAAGTTCTAAACAAATTCTAGTTGTTATTGTTCGCATGAAACGTGACATGGTAAAGGGCATTCTTAGTCATCTCCCTGTTCTCAACCCCCGGCACAGGGCCTGCCACATAGTAGGTACTTACTATATATTTGTTGAACAAAGAAATGTGGAGGATGAAAAAAAGGAGACAAAGAAGGTGGGAAAGAACTAAATTATATATTTATTCCAGATCTTAAACAATAATGGAAATTCCACTATCTGTAAGAAGGTAAATTCTACAGTATTATCATGTTTAGAAGTAATTTTCTCTATAGCATGGTATGAAGGTCTATGTCTGTCCTAATGCATGAGTTCATATTCATCAAACAACAGGAACGATGTTTACAATAGATGTCAAGTGCATAGTAAGCAGATCTAGCATTCTTTGTGTTCCCTGAGACATACAGATTCACACATGTTCTCAATCTATAAGCTGAATTCATATGTAAAAGATAAAAATGAAGCTGCATTTTTTTCTTTCTTTTCCACTCTCTTAACAACCCTAGCTCTGGAGAAAATAGGCAAGAAAAATGATTTGAACCCCACCATATTCTCTATTTCAGTGCTGTGCTATAATCATTTTACTTTATCAATTACTTTATCAGTTTTGAAACCCCACTGAGGCATGACAAGACAGTTAGATGAAGGGAATAGCAGTTTGGAAAAGCTCACTTGGTGGTCAAGCAGCAGACAATGGAGAGATGCATGGTGTGGCTGTAAAACCTCTACAGTATTTCTGGTTCAGAGACCTCCAAAGAAAGAGGACTTGAGAGCTGAGAAGAAAACCAGTGTTAGGGCCTTAAAGACATAAGGCAGTCATGCATCAAAAAACAGCTTGGGGAGTCAGACATTCTGCTGCTTACTATCTGAGTGTCTTTGGAGAGGTGACTTTAAAATCTCAACCCCTCAGTTTCCTCTTCTGACAAACGTGCTGATAATCCTTACTTTTCAGGAGACTCTTAAGGGTGAGCTAATATAGGGGAGATCGTCTGGTGCATACTTCATGCATATTACTTTTCTTTTTTCCTTTTAGAGTTGGAAAGACCCTTGGGAAAGACAAACTAATGGCTGCAATTGGGTCTATCAGCCGATTTTATCTGCAAGACAGTTAAGTATGTAGTGTCTTTTCTAGAGAAAGAAAAGTTGGAGAAATTCACACAGTGAAGCAGCAGAAATTCTAGGATTTAATTATGCTTCTGCAAGTTCTTATAAGGAGATTCAATGTGTGTTAGAAGGAAGCCTCCTCATCATGTCTTGATAAAGTCAGGTTTAAAATGAGCTATAGTTAGCTCAGTCACTCAGTAAAATTTGGGGATGCCAAGCTCAAGCCTAAATTTAATACTTGAACTAGTCTTCTGTGTTTGAACATGAAGTGCTAAATTATAATTCATTATCAAGAAGTAGGGGGAAAAGTATGAAACTTGCTTTGTGAGTTCATTCATTTAAGATATACCTGAGTTGGGCAGCATCCTTTGTAATATGGTGTTTCTTAATGCCTTGTGCATAATTGTTAGAAAAAAAGGAATTATCAATCTAAAATAATAAAAAAGTTATTACTAAAAAATCATGCAGTTAACCATGGCCTATGGTTGAAAGCTGGCTCTTTAGCCCACAAGATCCAGAGCAGAGCTAGTGGAAGCATACTGAAAATGCAAGCAAATCACCTTAATTCCTGAGCTTGCAATTTGAGCCACAAAGTTAAGCCCAGTTAGAAATGTCACAAACGCCATCAACAATTTGGGAAAAGCAAACTGGTCATATGTGTGAAAAGCTTCAAATTACTGACGTCATTTGATCGAATAATTCAATGTCTAAGAAGCTACCTAAAGAAATAATCAGAAACATAAAAAATAACTAATCTACCAAAATTTTCACTACAACATTATTCATAATAGCAAATTTGGAAATTACTTAGATATTCAACAGAACAATGGTTAAAGAACCTGTGATATCCATATTACAGTCTTTTACATAGTCATCACAATATTATTTAGAAAGAATTCCCAATGACCTGGAAAATACTCATTATGTAATATTAGGTCAAAAACAGCAGGCTATGAATTTTTAATGATATATAAATGTTGTGTGTGTATGCGCATATGTGTGTATGTGCATACTTCTATGTATACATTATAAAAAGACTGGAAATAAAGGCTCCAAAATATGATTGAGCTTAACAACTAAATTTTACTTATTATTGTGAGTATATGTATATTTTTAAGTTTACAGTAAATAGCTATTACTTTTGTAATCAGAAAAACACAAAATTGTTTATAA
Organism: Balaenoptera musculus; assembly: GCF_009873245.2. Classification (NCBI taxonomy): domain Eukaryota; kingdom Metazoa; phylum Chordata; class Mammalia; order Artiodactyla; family Balaenopteridae; genus Balaenoptera; species Balaenoptera musculus. Next base: position 118,832,329 of record NC_045806.1, on the reverse strand, counting down.
CAGTATTTTTAGGAAGCTCTCCTGTAATATCCTCATGTAAAAGTATCTGTGAGACACAAACTTAGAATACATTTTGTTGAATAAATATTCAAGTAAGTCCACACTCTACTACTAGTAGGTAAAGAGTTGGAGCACCTGGAAGCTGCCTCATAAATAATCATTCTCCTTTTGGTGAATCCTCCCTGGTCTGGTGCAGTTCAATAATTCTTGTCATATGTTCTATTTGGCAGCTGCTCATCTGCCTCACGCTGCCTAGGTCACTGACATTCATGCTTCTAATGGTACAGCATAAACAGAAAAGAATACTACAAGCCTGGGTCACAGTTTTAACCAAAACCTAAAACAAACAAAACACTGACAAAATGTATGTCAAAATATACTTCACAATGCAGTGTTTTCTTATTTTAAACATTATTATTGTATTATTGAAATCCATGTTACTGTGACTGAGATCACTCTATTAAAATGAAAAATTTAACAGGTTTCAAAAGGTTGTATAGTTTGGGCAGACTTGAGATAAGCCCAGTATGAATTTGGAAACATGGGTTCTATTTGTGGTTCAGAGTAGCTATATATTCTTAGACTGTCACTTCTCTTGGAGCTGGTTTCCCTATCTGGAAAAATAGGGGTTGGGGACCATGAATGCTAAATCACCTCTCCCCCCATGCCATGTTCCCCCTGGATATTAGAAATTCAAGGCTTAGAAATTTGAGATCATGGAATCCAATGTTTTCAGTGTCATAAAAGTTTCATAAGCTAAAGTTTTCATTCCTCTTGCAAACAGGCTGACTACTGTACTGTATATCAAGGGCCAAAATGAGTTGTGAATAAAAGTTTGACTCAGTGGTGCTTCATCTGGATGAATTATAAGCCTCAAAGAACCTAACTGTAGCAAATTAATCAAGAAGCATATTCATTGTCTACGTATGCCTTTTTGAAACTGAGTTTCTCTAGTGCACTTGAAAGGTGACTATCGTTCACTTGTGAAGCTGACATATTTGTTCTTAGTATAAGAACATGCATTTTGGATGTAGGCCAAGTTAAATTATTCCTCCTAGAAAATACCCCTTTCACTGCAAATGACAAATTCTTCCCTAAAACAAATCACTGTATTCACACGCCTGCTTATTGTAAATTATTTCAGTATTGTCCCCAGTCCATCACTTACTTTTAGTTTAAAAATGGAATATTTTTAGTCAAGGAAAAAAAGTACTTAGAAGGAAAGATAGGATATATATTTCTCTTCTCACCATGAATGAAGCTGGGCTATCTTCCAGGTATTTCTCATTTGGTTTAGGAGACAACTTTAAAATCTATACAAAGCTAATTACTATGTATTGTGAAACCATAACTAACACACAACCAAGGATAAAGGAAAAAGTGGGAATCCATAGAGGACCTCATAGTACAGATGGACACATGCATCTTTGAGGAAAACTGTGACACAACCACTTATACAAGGTCATAGAGGTTATTCATTAAAACCTTTACCTTGTAAATGAACCCCAGCCTAGATTTAATGCTTGGATTATTTGTATGCACAGGCACTCAATCATTATCCACTTTCTAGAATTATAATTTATTTCTGCTTATTATTGCATGGAAGTATCAATCAGGACTAGCCAAACTAATTCCTAAAATGCAACTGAAAGTAGCTATAATTAAACTGATTAGAATACAAATTTCAATGATCATCTTTTATATAGAAAATGGAAATTATGTACTACGTATACTTTTCCCACATTCAGTATTCACACATTCATTCATCTACTCATTTCACAAATACAGTGAAATGCGGACATTGTTTGTCACAGTCTATGTCTATGCATGTGTCTGTGATTACACACTTACACTTATATGAAGCATAGAAATTTAAGAACTTAGGAAAGTCTAAGAGTTATGAGACGCTAGTTTTAGTCTTGGCACTTAAACACATTGTATTTCCTAAAGAAGGCCCATGAAATTTCTCTTTTACACTTTGACACACTCCAATCAAGAGGCGGAGTGTAATTTCCCTTCCTTTCAAACCGGGTAGGTGATATAACTTCCTTGTAACTGCTAAAAATGTAGCAGAATGTATGCTCTGTGACTTCCAAGGCTAGTTCAGAAAAGGTCAGACATCTTCCGCCTGGTTCTCTTTGAACCCTCTGGGGGAGTGAACCACAGTAAAGGAAGCGTTATTTTCCTGAGACTAACATATTGGAGGGGCTACATGTAGACACTTTGGTCAAAAGTCCCAGCTGATCCCAGGTATCTTCCAGTCATCCCTTCTAAGGTGTCAAGAATGTGAGTAAAGCAGTCCTGGACCTACAGACCATGGCTTCCTCCAGCTGAGTACAACTAACTGACCTCAGTCAATGCCATGAAGAGCAGAAGAATTATCCAGCTGAGACCTACCTAAATTCCTTAACTATAGTATATGTAAAATGTAATAAAATAGTTGTGGTTTTAAGCCACTCAGTTTTAAGGTAGTTAGCTTCACAGCAGTAGTAACTGGGATAGATGTAAAACTTAATAGCTATGTAACTGTTGAAAAGTTACCCATTTCTTTTTCTCATTTGTAAAATGACAATACCGATATAGATCCTTCCCAACCAGCATGAAATAACAAGAGAGGATAATAGCTGTGGGAGTGCATTATGATGTGACATAATGGTAAAGCATTATCTCTATCCATCCATCCATCCATCCAATGTAAAAGTCAGTCTGGGGCTTCCCTGGTGGCGCAGTGGTTGAGAGTCTGCCTGCCAATGCAGGGGACATGGGTTCGAGCCCTGGTCTGGGAAGATCCCACATGCCGCGCAGCAACGAAGCCCGTGGGCCACAACTACTGAGCCTGCGCGTCTGGAGCCTGTGCCCCGCAACAAGAGAGGCCGCGATAGTGAGAGGCCCGCGCACCGCGATGAAGAGTGGCCCCCGCTTGCCGCGGCTGGAGAAAGCCCTCGCACAGAAACGAGGACCCAACGCAGCCAAAAATAAATATAAAAATAAATAAATAAATAAAAGAGCCTTCCCTAAATTAAAAAGAAAAGTCAGTCTGGTATTTCTAACATTCAAAACACTATAATCCTCTACATTATACGGAGATGGCCAAATGGTTTTAAGGCATGTACTTTGTTATCTAAGGTACAACCTCAGTCCCAATTGGAGGCTACATTTTGCAAACTCTCCTTCTTCTGAACAAATATATTAATTACCGCCACAGTTCAAGTACTTCAGGTTTCCCTGAGTCACGTGGACTGAGCACTGATATCTCCTTTATATGACTGTTTCTAACAAAGTACAATTAGAGGTGTCATTTTAGCACCTATTTTCCTCAAGCCCACATTTCTCTTTCATCCTCTCAGCAAGTTGAATACCAAGTTAGTCTCATTTCTTCACCCTTCCTTCACCCAATACTTTTTGGGTCAAGAAATCAAAGTTGCAAATGAGGTAAGTGTAGTGCTACCACGTTTAATCCTCAGAGCTAGTTGGTGCCTCTAATATAGCCTGGGCTGTACTGCCCTGCCTCTAGGTTTCAGTCTTCCAGAGTTTCATTAACTTCATTGTGGATATTTTCTTAAGCCATCTTTCCATGGCCACTCTAAGGGACACATTAGATGTGTTTTCAAAGTGACTTTCCAAGCTGAATCCCAGGCAGGTTACTAGGTTCTTTCGCCTGAGTTCTTCTAAGTGTGAAAATGTCAATATTCACTTTTCCATTACAAGAAAAAACTCAACACATACTATGCCATGCCTGCTAATGTTTTCTTTCTCCTGTTAGTGATATGGATATATAGAAATTCACACTGTCCCAGTTCTTTTATCTCTCTCTGATATTCAGTGAGCTATCCTGGTGGTGGCTACAAGCTGAACCTTTATAAAAATTAAGAAAAAAAAAAACACCGAAACTTTGATCACACATCTCTAATAAGGAAGCAAATTCTAGGCTGTAATACTGAATTTGCATACACCTCTCTGAGGTCAAAGTTCGTTTGGAGGGCAAGTTCATATAGGTATACACCTCATTAAGAAAACATGGTGTTTGAAAATCTGGATTTACGGAATGGGGAAAATTGAGGAAGTGGGATGAAGTTATTCTCTTTTTTGAAGTTTTATCTATATTATTTCTTTAAATACTGATCCACAGGTGCATATTTATTTATTCTTTTGAAGTATAGTTGATTTACAATGTTGTGTTAATTTCTGCTGTACAGCAAAGTGACTCAGTTACACACATATATACAGTCTTTTTATATTCTTTTCCATTATGGTTTATCGCAGGATATTAAATATAGTTCCCTGTGCTATACAGTAGGACCTTGTTGTCTATCCATTCTATGTGTTAATAGTTTGTATCTACTAACCCTAACCCCAAACTCCCAGTCCATCCCTCTTCCACCCCCATACCCCTTGGCAACCACAAGTCTGTTCTCTATGTCTGTGAGTCTGTTTCTGTTTCGTAGATAGATTCATTTGTGCCATGTTTTAGATTCCATATAAGTGATATATATTTGTCTTTCTCTGTCTGACTTATTTCACTTAGTATGATAATCTCTAGGTCCACCCATATTGCTGCAAATGGCGTTATTTCATTCTTTTTTTATGGCTGAGTAGTATTCCATTGTATATATGTACCACATCTTCTTTATCCATTTATCTGTTCATGGACATTTAGGTTGTTTCCATGTCTTGGCTATTGTGAATAGTGCTGCTATGAACATAGGGGTGCGTGTATCTTTTTGAATTATAGTTTTGTCACGGGCATATTTTAAATGCAACATTAGTTACAAAATGTGTATGTACACATAGAAATTTTCAGAATTATATATTTTGCAGAGTAGGTTGTATATGTATAAATTATAACTAGATACAGTATTGCTTCAGGACAGAAAACTAAAGAAATGGGTAAGTAGTACCTTACTCACTGACTATTTTGTGCAAGAAATAATGCTAGGGACATCATATGCATTCTTCGTGTTGATATTAAAGAAATTCTACCAAAGGGGAGGGGGGAGGGAGAGACAAATTAGGATTATGGGATTAATAGACACAAACTACTATACATAAAATAGATACGCAACAGGGATTTACTGTATAGCACAGGGAATTACATGCAATATCTTGTAATAAACTATAATGGACTATGTATAATATGCAAAAAAAACCCAAAAGTGAATTGCTATGCTGTACACCTGAAGCTAACATAATATTGTAAATCAACTGTGCTTTAAAAAAAATTCTATTATCCCCATTTTAAAGATAGGGAAACTGAGGCTCAAATTAATTAAGTAAATTATCCAAGTTTGCTCAATTGGTAAAGGGTAGAAATGATTTAAATTATAATTCAGCTTCATATTGCCTGTGTAGCCTTTGTCTTCCATTACTTCCCATGCTCTACCCTTTATGCTCCAACCACATTGAATAGTTTGAGGTGTACACGTTTCTAACTTGCTACCTTTGCTCACAAATTTCTCTCCTTCCGGGATGCTGTTACTCCCATTTCTACACATCATATGTAGCCCCACCCAAATAGCTGTCTTTCTTGAAGACTTTTTCAACATCCTCAATCAGAACTGTCTCATTTTCCTGTGTTCTCATGGCATTTTGTGAAGCTTTCTCATAATGCCTTGTATGTTATCTATGTTCATGTCTTAGCTTCCCAGCCAACCAGCCTTCAATAATAATACTCAGTTCTATTAGTGCATTAAAAATACATCACATGTTCCCATTCATTTTCTCTTTAAAGGAAAACTCTCCTAGTGACTGGTAGTTGTGAACTCATTTCTAGTGCTTAACATGAGAGTTCAATTTTTAAACTAAAATATTATGATCCATTTTTGTTTAATTCACCATAGAATATACTCTTTTCTAGAGAGTTGTATTCTAAAATCAACAAAAATTCTCTCTCCATATCTATTTGTACCTATCAGTTCATTACTTCTTTAATAGAATTTCAGTCAGCTGTGACTTTCTGGAACATTAGTTAATATATTAATTTAAAGTTCAGCAATTTGTGAGTATCTACAAAGTCCACAATAGGTCATGATTAACACTTAACTGATGGCTTATGAAGGTGGGCAACCAATCTCAGCATCTGCATTTCTGCTGGGCTTTACTATTCTCTCCTCCTTGTTTTGACACCTATGCTATAATTCCCATAAACTAAACTGTGATTTCCTTGCAGCAAAAATGACTCCAAAAGAAAGTTAGCTGATATTTCTCTTGATAAAAGGAGGGAGGGAGCAAACAGTGAAGTCTAAGGAAGTGACAGTCCTTAGAAAGAACAAAAAAAGCAATAAAAATGTGCCTAAATTAAAGGGAGGAAGAATAAATTTTATGGAAGCTCACATGAAATCAATAAGCCCACCAACCATATGCTCTATATAGAAACAAGAAAAATATAATTTCTCTATTTAATTTGCCGAAAACACTGCTCGTGAAGTGCTAGATAAAACATTATGAGCCTGAAAGATTTATCTACTTTTTAAAGGAATATTGCATTGCATTGCATGGGGAGAAACATAGTGGTATGTGTCAACTAAGCGTTTCATGAAGCTCTTAAGACTTAGCTCTTACTCCCAAAAAGTTGTCAAACATAATCTTTCATTGTTATGACACATCTATTTACGTATCATCAAACTACATTTAAACAGGGTAAAGTGACAAGGTCTGGATTCCATGAGATTTCAGTATTCAATGTAGAAAAAGCTCAGTTTATTTTGACTTTTTGAGGCTTACTCTTTCACTTACTTGTGAGTTATTGATCTGCAAGTTTTATTTGCCTCCTCTAATTCTCTATACATTAGGAATTAATATTTTTGTTTGCTGTGAGCATTTTTCATTCACAATTTTCTGAGGCGTTCCAACTATTGAAACTATCTTTTTCAATTATGTAAAGAAAACAATGAATTTAAAGCACTATTCTAGCTTAGCTGTCTCTTCTACTATTTTTGACTCATCTAGAATTACTTTTAAGTGAATTTTCTTGAGCATATGTATTGCCTTCAGACATATTTTCAGTGAAAGACCTAAGCAAGTGTCTTTTTTAACTTCTTCATTCTTTAACTTCTAGTCAGTCACTGCCCAGTAACCTACATTCATTTTCCGGTTAAGTAACAAAAATGTCCTCCGGACTATATAACTTTAAGAGAAACTGTTGATTTCTAATTACATATTGAATTTTGCCACCATACAAGTTACAGAAAACCAGAGGAATTATGTTTGCACAAAGCTTGTATCAGAAGTAATATTTTTATGTTTGCCATGGTGAGTTATTTTATTGATTTTACAGCACTGTATCTTTTATTCCTTATAATATGAAGTTGGTGATTTGGTTAAATCTGAAAAGTTAACTCTGTAATCTGGAAAAAGTCTGTTTAAATATCTTAAAGAGGATGAGGAAGAACCACAATTTAGAACACTGTAGCTTCTTATTCCTAGGACTAGTGTATGAATATGAGTGTGTGTGTGTGTGTGTGTGTGTGTGTTTATAACAGGTAAATGAAATTAATTCCTTAGTTCATAGTAGATTTAGTATCTACTACATGCAAATAATTATTCTATGTTTTTAGATACAGTGATGACTAAGATATGGTCCTGGTTCAAAAAGAATTTACAGTCTGTTTGTTGTCCCGGCTTAGACATCTCTTCTGAGCTCAAGACACCTATACTGGACAACACTGTCGACTTAAAAAAATGCACAATGTGAGAGTTGCGAGTTAAGTTTTATTTGGGGGCATAATGAGGACTGTAGCCCAGGAGACAGCATCCCAGATAGCTCTGAGAAACTGCCCCAAAGAGGCAGGGGGGAAGGTCAGTATAAATGTGATTTTGGTGAAGGGGGAGTACAGGCAATAGAGCACATATTTTTTTACAGAAGGTTTCTGCTAGTCTCGTGCAGGTTACTGCTAGTCACGAGGAGCAGATGTCACCATGAAGGTTTTTAGTGCTTTTCTAGATATGAGGAGATGCAAGAATTGGGCTCATAAAATCAGCTCCTGAAATTGTCTAACTATCTGAAGACCTGTTCTGCTAGTTTTTCCCAGAGCACAGAGTGCCTCATTTCTGCTCTCCACCCTGAACTGATTTCAGGGGGTGTTGAAAGTCAGCAGCTGCAGCAGCACATGATTTAATCCTTGTAGGGGTATATGGCAAGTGCCAATGGAAAATGCCAATTTGTAGTTGACAACACCTAACACAATGCCTGACACATAATAGACACTGAATAAATATTTGTGTTATGAATACTTCTCCTTTTCAGGGGCCTTAAATACTAAAGTTCTTTTGGACACAGACTTCATCTCCCTCTGTGATCTCTTCTACTCCCATACTTCAGCGGCCAATATATGCTGACAACCTTCTCAATTTATTTCTCCAGCCTGAAATTCTATTCCAAATTTCAGATCTGTATAGCCCACTCTACATCTGTAAATGGATGCCTCAGGGGCTCTTCAAATTCAAGATTCCCATTAGGGAACTCATGAGCTTCAAACCCAGCCTTCTGTAGCCCCACTATAAACTTGGTATGTCCTCATTTGTTCCTAATCTTAGTAAACAGTATCACCATTCACTCAGCTACAAGGCCACCATTGCAAAGAGACCCTAATGAGGCCTAATACCTACTTCCAGGTATTCACATCTTTTTATAAGTCCCTCTCCTTGAGTATGGGCAGGACCTGCGACTTGCTTCTAACCAAAAGAACATGACAAAAGTGATGGATGTCACTCCTGTGATAATGTCACATCATATGACTCTATCTTGGTAGCCAACTCACTATAGAAAATCTCCTTGCTTTCTTGATGTAGTAAGTGGCCATGTTGGGAAGGCCCATGTGGCAAGGAACTGTGGGCAGCCTCTGGGAACATGGTGCATTATTGGTACAGTTAGAGCATAGAGAGTATTGGACAGAAGAGATTATGGGAAAAGAGCCTGGAAAGGTGGTTTAAGACTAGACTGTGAAAGACATTATCCTGCCAAGTGAACGATAATTTGTTACTGTGACAACAAAGTAGTTAACTCATTCAGTAAATGGTTGTTCCATGCTTACTAATTGCAATCAATTTTCTGGTCACTAGAGATACAGCTGAGAACAAAACCCCTGGCTTCAGAAGCTTATATTTGTAGGCAGAGAGTCACTGAATGGTTAAAGCAGGGTATATGTGAGGTCACATTTGGATGTTAAAAGAAAAACTAAAAAGAAAGATTAAATGACAAATATCATATGATATCGCTTATATGTGGAATCTAAAAAAACGGTACAAATGAACTTATTTACAAAACAGAAATAGAGTTACAGATGTAGAAAATAAACTTATTGTTACCGGGGGGTGAAGGAGGGATAAATTGGGATATTGGGATTGACATATACACACTACTATATATAAAATAGATAACTAATAAGGACCTACTGTATAGCACAGGGAAGTCTACTCAATACTCTGTAATGACCTATATGGCAAAAGAATCTAAGAAAGAGTGGATATATGTATATGTATAACTGAATCAATTTGCTGTACACCTGAAACTAACACAACATTGTAAATCAACTATACTCCAATAAAAAAAAAAAAGAACGATTAAAATAGGAGAGAGTGGAGGCAGGGAGAACTGGAACCCAATTCTGGAAAATTGTTAACTAATAAAAAAATATAGAAAATACCAGATAGGAAGGAGAAGGGTGAACATGGCAGGGCAGGAAGTATAGCTGCTTACTACAAGCGAACACAACACTAGGCACGCGGTAGGGCATTGAATGATTGTTGATGTGAACCCGGCTTTTGGCTTCATTCTAACGTTTTCCTACTCCCAGCCAGGTGGGGCTAAGCTACTTGGATCTGGGTCCATTAATGTGCATTCTATGATTGGTCTTTTTAAACAGGTAAAGTCTGGTTCTTTAATTTGACAGCTCCTTCTCTGAGGTGGTAGTTTTTTGTTTAAACATTTAATGTTGCTATCAATTTTTTTTTAGAGATAACATACATGTTTAATTTAATTAATTAATTTATTTATTTTTGGCTGTGTTGGGTCTTCGTTTCTGTGCGAGGGCTTTCTCTAGTTGCGGCGAGCGGGGACCACTCTTCATCACGGTGCGTGGGCCTCTCACTGTTGCGGCCTCTCTTGTTGCGGAGCACAGGCTCCAGACGCACAGGCTCAGTAGTTGTGGCTCACGGGCCTAGTTGCTCCGTGGCATGTGGGATCTTCCCAGACCAGGGCTCGAGCCCGTGTCCCCTGCATTGGCAGGCAGATTCTCAACCACTGCACCGCCAGGGAAGCCCGAGGTGGTAGTTTTTAATCCAAGAATATGTTGGCCATGTGTTGGCATTATTAGAACAGTAGCCCTTCTGCCACTTGGAAATACAATCTGCTTCTGAGAGTAGCTGCTTGTCTTCATTGAAAAAAATGACTTTATCTGAATTTTACACTTTTCCTTCTTGACTCTGGGTTTTCATTCTCTATCTGCTGCTGATGAACTTATCCTTACTTGGAAGAGCTCTTTGAATTTTTGCAGGATCATATTTAAGGCAGAGTAACATTTTCAAAGCAAGTTACATATACTTCAATGAGCTTTTCAGACTATAAGAAAAGAATATGTGAGCCTAAATTTAAGGGTAAAGGTAGTTTGCCATTTTTTCCTTACTCATATGTATCATCAATGTCCCAAAATTTAGGTCAGGACTGGGAAGTGAAAATGGGATGAGAGAGCATTCTAATGGAGAAGATTAGCATACTTACAAGTAATTAACACCATATAAGAACTTACGTAGCAAACAATATAGCTATCTTACTAAACTGCATGCAGCCACCTTAAAATTTGGAGCCCACAGTAAAATTAAATTTGGGTTGCTTCTCAGCATTGGCATTGACAGGTTCATTTTTTTTTAATGATGCCGTAATCTAAAGTGGTTTTGTGAACTGAATTTATGTGCTGCTACTAGGCTAATAATACACAATACATATATTTAAAATTTTTTTAATTTTATTTTTTTATACAGCAGGTTCTTATTAGTTATCTATTTTATACATATTAGTGTATATATGTCAATCCCAATCTCCCAATTCATCCCACCACCACCACCACCCTGCCACTTTCCCCCCTTGGTGTCCATACTTTTGTTCTCTACATTTGTGTCTATTTCTGCCCTGCAAACCGGTTCATCTGTACCATTTTTCTAGATTCCACATATATGTATTAATATATGATATTTGTTTTTCTCTGACTTACTTCACTCTGTATGACAGTCTCTAGATCCATCCATGGCTCTACAAATGACCCAATTTCGTTCCTTTTTATGGCTAAGTAATATATCATTGTATATATGTAACACATCTTTTTTTTCTAACATCTTTATTAGAGTATAATTGCTTTACAATGGTGTGTCAGTTTCTGCTTGATAACAAAATGAATCATTTATACATATACATATGTCCCCATATGTCTTCCCTCTTGCATCTCCCTCCCTCCCACCCTCCTTATCCCACCCCTCTAGGTGGTCACAAAGCACCGAGCTGATCTCCCTGTGCTATGTGGCTGCTTCCCACTAGCTATCTATTTTACGTTTGGTAGTGTATATGTGCCCATGCCACTCTCTCACTTTGTCCCAGCTTACACATCCCCGTCCCCGTCACCTCAAATCCATTCTCTAGTAGGTCTGCATTTTTATTCCCATCTTGACCCTAGGTTCTTCTGACCTTTTTTTTTTTTATATTCCATATATATGTGTTAGCATACGGTATTTGTTTTTCTCTTTCTGACTTACGTCACTCTGTATGACAGTCTCTAGGTCCATCCACCTCACAACAAATAACTCAGTTTCGTTCCTTTTTATGGCTGAGTAATATTCCATCATATATATGTGCCACATCTTCTTTATCCATTCATCTGTCAATGGGCATTTAGGTTGCATCCATGACCTGGCTATTGTAAATAGTGCTGCAATGAACATTGGGGTGCATGTGTCTTTTTGAATTATGGTTTTATCTGGGTATATGCCCAGTAGTGGGATTGCTGGGTCATATGGTAATTCTATTTGTAGTTTTATAAGGAACCTCCATACTGTTCTCCATAGGGGTGCATCAATTTACATTCCCACCAACAGTGCAAGACGGTTCCCTTTTCTCCATAACCTCTCCAGCATTTGTTGTTTGTAGGTTTTCTGATGATGCCCATTCTAACCGGTGTGAGGTGATATACCTCATTGTAGTTTTGATTTGCATTTCTCCAACAATTAGTGATGTTGAGCAGCTTTTCATGTGCTTCTTGGCCATCTGTATGTCTCCTTTGAGGAAGGTCTATTTAGGTCTTCTACCCGTTTTTTGATTGGGTTGTTTGTTTTTTTTAATATTTAGCTGCATGAGCTGTTTATATAGTTTGGAGATTAATCCTGTGTCCATTGATTCATTTGCAAATATTTCCTCCCATTCTGAGGCGTCTTGTTTATAGTCTCCTTTGCTTTGAAAAAGCTTTTAAGTTTCATTAGGTCCCATTTGTTTATTTTGGTTTTTATTTCCATTACTCCACGAGGTGGATCAAAAAAGACCTTGCTGTGGTTTATGTCAAGGAGTGTTCTTCCTATGTTTTTCTCTAAGAGTTTTAGAGTGTCCAGTCTTACATTTAGGTCTCTAATCCATTTTGAGTTTATTTTTGTGTATTGTGTTAGGGAGTGTTCTAATTTCATTCCTTTACAAGTAGCTGTCCAGTTTTCCCAGCACCACTTATTGAAGAGACTGTCCTTTCTCCATTGTATATCCTTGCCTCCTTTGTCATAGATTAGTTGACCATAGATGCATGGGTTTATCTCTGAGCTTTCTATCCTGTTCCATTGATCTATATTTCTGTTTTTGTGCCAATACCATATTGCCTTGATTACCATAGCTTTGTAGTATAGTCTGAAGTCAAGGAGTCTGATTCCTCCAGCTCCATTTTTTTCTCTCCAGACTGCTTTGGCTATTCGGAGTCTTTTGTGTATCCATACAAATTTTAAGATTTTTCGTTCTAGTTCTGTAAAAAATGCCACTGGCAATTTGATAGGGATTGCATTGAATCTGTAGATTGCTTTGGGTGGTATAGTCATTTTCACAATGTTGATTCTTCCAATAAAAGAACATGGTACATCTCTCCATCTGTTTCTATCATCTTTAATTTCTTTTATCAGTGTCTTATAGTTTTCTGAACACAGGTCTTTTACCTCCTTAGGTAAGTTTATTCCTAGGTATTTTATTCTTTTTGTTGCAATGGTGAATCGGATTGTTTCCTTAATTTCTCTTTCTGATCTTTCATTGTTTGTGTATAGGAATGCAACAGATTTCTGTCCATTAATTTTATACCCTGCTACTTTACCAAATTCATTGATTAGTTCTCATAGTTTTCTGGTGGCATCTTTAGGATTCTCTATGTATAGTATCATGTCATCTGCAAACAGTGACAGTTTTACTTCTTCTTTTCCAATTTGTATTCCTTTTATTTCTTTCTCTTCACTGATCGCTGTGGCTAGGACTTCCAAAACTATATTGAATAATAGTGGTGAGAGTGGACATCCTTGTCTTGTTCCTGATCTTAGAGAAAATGCTTTCAGTTTTTCACCACTGAGAATGATTTCCTGTTGGTTTGTCATATATGGCCTTTATTATGTTGAGGTAGGTTTCCTCTGTGCCAACTTTCTGGAGAATTTTTATCATAAATTGGTGTTGAATTTTGTCGAAAGCTTTTTCTGCATCTATTGAGATGATCATATGGTTTTTATTCTTCAATTTGTTAATATGGTGTATCACATTGATTGATTTGTATATATTGAAGAATCCTTGCATCCCTGGGATAAACCCCACTTGATCATGGTGTATGATCCTTTTAATGTGCTGTTGGATTCTGTTTACTAGTATTTTGTTGAGGATTTTTGCATCTATATTCATCAGTGATATTGGTCTGTAATTTTCTTTTTTTTGTAGTGTCTTTGTCTGGTTTTGGTATCAGGGTGATAGTGGCCTCATAGAATGAATTTGGGAGTGTTCCTTCCTCTGCAATTTTTTGGAAGAGTTTGAGAAGGATGGGTGTTAGCTCTTCTCTCCATGTTTGATAGAATTCATCTGTGAAGCCATCTGGTCCTGGACTTTTGTTTGTTGGAAGATTTTTAAGCACAGTTTCAATTTCATTACTTGTGACTGGTCTGTTCACATTTTCTATTTCTTCCTGGTTCAGTCTTGGAAGGTTATACCTTTCTATGAATTTGTCCATTTCTTCCCGGTTATCCAATTATTGGCATAGAGTTGCTTGTAGTAGTCTCTTTTGATGCTTTGTATTTCTGCGGTGTCCATTGTAATTTCTCCTTTTCCATTTCTAATTTTATTGAATAGAGTCCTCTCCCTTCTTCTTGATGAGTCTGGCTAAAGGTTTATCAATTTTGTTTTTCTTCTCAAGGAAACAGCTTTTAGTTTTATTGATCTTTGCTACTGTTTTCTTTGTTTTTATTTCATTTATTTCTGGTCTGATCTTTATGGTTTCTTTCCTTCTACTAACTTTGGGGTTTGCTTTTTCTTCTTTCTCTGGTTCCTTTAGGTGTAAGGTTAGATTGTTTACTTGAGATTTTTCTTGTTTCTTGAGGTAGGCTTGTATTGCTATAAACTTCCCTCTTAGAACTGCTTTTGCTGATTCCCACAGGTTTTGGATAGTTGTGTTTTTGTTGTAATTTGTCTCTAGGTATTTTCTTATTTCCTCTTGGATTTCTTCAGTGATCTCTTGGGTGTTCAGTAACGTATTGTTTAGCCACCATGTGTTTGTGTTTTTTACGGTTTTTCCCCCTGTAATTGATTTCTAATCTCATAGCGTTGTGGTCGGAAAAGATGCTTGATATGATTTCAATTTTCTTAAATTTACCGAGGCTTGACTTGTGACCCAAGATGTGATCTATCCAGGAGAATGTTCCATGTGCACTTGAGAAGAAAGTTTAATCTGCTGTTTTTGGATGGAATGTCCTATAAATATCAATTAAATCTATCTGATCTATTGTGTCATTTAAAGCTTGTATTTCCTTATTAATTTTCTGTCTGGATGATCTGTCCATTGGTGTAAGTGAGGTGTTAAAGTCCCTCACTATTGTTGTGTTACTGTCGATTTCCTCTTTTATAGCTGTTAGCACTTGCCTTATGTATTAAGGTGTGCCTATGTTGGGTGCGTGTGTGTGTGTGTGTGTGTGTGTGTGTGTGTATATATATATATAATTATTTGTTTTAAAGTGAGAAATTTTTTTAAATTTTATTTATTTATTTATTTATTTATTGGCTGCATTGGGTCTTCATTGCTGCATGCAGGCATTCTCTAGTCATGGCAAGCGGGGGCTACAGTTCCTTTTGGTGCACAGGCGTCTCATTGCAGTGGCTTCTCTTTGTTGTGGACCACGGGCTCTTGGTGCGTGGGCTTTGTTGCTCCATGGCATGTGGGATCTTCCCAGACTAGGGATCGAACCCATGTCCCCTGCATGGGCAGGTGGATTCTTAACCACTGCACCACCAGGGAAGTCTGCATATATATTTATAATTGTTATATCTTCTTGTATTGATCCCTTGATCATTATGGAGTGTCCTTCCTTGTCTCTTGCAACATTCTTTATTTTAAAGTCTATTTTATCTGATATGAATATTGCTACTCCAGCTTTCTTCTGATTTCTATATGCATGGAATATGATTTTCCATCCCCTCACTTTCAGTCTGTATGTGTCCCTAGGTCTGAAGTGGGTCACTTATAGACAGCGTATATATATGGGTCTTGTTTTTGTATACATTCAGTGATCCTGTGTCTTTTGGCCGGAGCATTTATTCCATTCAACTTTAAGGTAATTATCGATATGTATGTTCCTATTACCATTTTCTTAATTGTTTTGGGTTTGTTATTATAGGTCTTTTCCTTCTCTTATGTTTCCTGCCTAGAGAAGTTCCTTTAGCATTTGTTGTAAAGCTGGTTTGGTGGTGCTGAATTCTCTTAGCTTTTGCTTGTCTGTAAAGGTTTTAATTTCTCCATCAAATCTGAATGAGATCCTTGCTGGGTAGAGTAATCTTGTTTGTAGGTTTTTCTCTTTCATCCCTTTAAATATGTCCTGCCACACCGTTCTGGCTTGCAGAGTTTCTGCTGAAAGATCAGCTGTTAATCTTATGGGGGTTCCTTTGTATGTTATTTGTTGCTTGTCCCTTGCTGCTTTTAATATTTTTTCTTCGTATTTAATTTTTGACAGTGTGACTAATATGTGTCTTGGCATGTTTGTCCTTGGATTTATCCTGTATGGGACCCTCTGTGCTTCCTGGACTTGATTGATTATTTTCTGTCCCATATTAGGGAAGTTTTCAACTATAATCTCTTCATATATTTTCTCAGTCCTTTTCTTTCTCTCTCTCTTCTTCTTCTGAGACTCCTGTAATTCAAATGTTGGCGCATTTAATGTTGTCTCAGAGACGTCCTCAATTCTCTTCATTCTTTTTTCTTTATTCTGCTCTACAGGAGTTATTTCCACTATTTTATCTCCAGGCCACTTATCCGTTCTTCTGCCTCAGTTATTCTTCTATTGATTCCCTCTAGAGGATTTTTAATTCCATTTATTGTGTTGTTCATCATTGTTTGTTTGCTCTTTAGTGCTTCTAGGTCCTTGTGAAATGTTTCTTGTATTTCCTCCATTCTATTTCCAAGATTTTGGATCATCTTTACTATCATTACTCTGGATTCTTTTTCAGGGAGACTGCCTATTTCCTCTTCATTTGTTCAGTCTGGTGGGATTTTGCCTTGCTCCTTCATCTGCTGTGTTTTTCTCTGTCTTCTCATTTTGCTTAACTTACTGTGTTTGGGGTCTCCTTTTCACAGGCTGCAGGTTTGTAGTTCCCGTTGTTTTTGGTGTCTGCCCGCAGTGGGTAAAGTTGGTTCACTGGGTTGTGTAGGCTTCCTGGTGGAGGGGACTGGTGCCTGTGTTCTGGTGAATGAGGCTGGATCTTTTATTTCTGATGGGCAGGACTGTGTCCAGTGGTGTGTTTTGGAGTGTCTCTGAACTTATTATCATTTTGGGCAGCCTCTCTGCTAATGGGTGGGGTTGTTTTCCTGTCTTGCTAGTTGTTTGGCATGGGGTGTCCAGCACTGGAGTTTGCTGGTTATTGAGTGGGTCTGGGTCTTAGCGTTGAGATGGAGGTCTCTGGGAGAGCTCTCGCCGATTGATATTATGTGGGGCTGGGAGGTCTCTGGTGGACCAATGTCCTGAACTCGGCTCTCCCACCTCAGAGGCACAGGGCGGACACCCAGTTGGAGCATGAAGACCCTGTCAGCCACACGGCTCAGAAGAAAAGGGAGAAAAATAAATATATAAATAAATAAAATACAGTAAAGTAAAAAAGTTATTAAAATAAAAAAATAAAAATGTAATAAAAAAGAAGAAAGAAGAGAGCAACCAAACCAATAAACAAATCCACCAGTGATAAGAAGCGCTAAAAACTATAACATAAAAAGCAAAACAAAGGACAGACAGAACCCTAGGACAAATAGTAAAAGCAAACATATACAGACAAAATCACACAAAGAAGCATACACATACATACAGACTCATATAAAGAGAAAAAGGAAAAAAATATATATATATACATTAAAAAAAGGAAGAGAGCAACCAAATCAGTAACCCAATCTACCAATGATAATAACTCTAGATACTAAACTAAGATAAACATAAAACCAGAAACAAAATAGATGCAGAAAGCAAACCCCAAGTCTACATTGCTCCCAAAGTCCACTGCCTCAAGTTTGGGATGATTTGTTGTCTATTCAGGTATTCCACAAATGCAAGGTACATCAAGTTCATTGTGGAGATTTAATCCTCTGCTCCTGAGGCTGCTCAGAGAAAATTCTCTTTCTCTTCTTTGTCCGCACAGCTCCTGGGGTTCAGCTTTGGATTTGGCCCTGCCTCTGCATGTAGGTCGCCCTCTGGCGTCTTTTGGGCATTCTGAAGTCTTCTGCCAGGGTTCAGTAGGTGTTCTGTAGGAGTTGTTCCACATGTAGATGTATTTCTGATGTATTTGTGGGGAGGAAGGTGATCTCCACGTGTTACTCCTCCGGCATCTTGAAGGTCCCCCCAGCATTCCTCTTTTGAGTTTTATTTTACAAAATGAGTTGGATCCAGATGTGCTGAATTGTCTGCACTCATTCAAGTTCTCTTTTTCTCTCATTATCCTTGTCACTGTGAAGTAAACGTTATAAAATATTCCTCTGTATATAGTTACTATTATCCTCTTCCTAGATTATTATTTCCTAAACTAGTATCCTCCATAGGCAGGAGGTCCCATGGCCATATATTACTGTATCCCTGAATACTGAAATTTTTTTCTACATTTTATCATATTTGAAATTGTTGTTTTTTACATTTTATCATATTTGAAATCAAGATTCATTTATTCCTTCAGACAAAAAATATTACTGCCCTTGTGGAAGTTATATTTGGAGGATGGAGGGGAATACAATATAAAACAAAGAAATTATATAGTATGTTTGATGGTAATAAGTCCAAAAGAAGGACAAAACAGGATAAAAGTAACAGTGGACCTCACTGGTAAAGAGACTTTGGGAAAACAGTCTTGAAAAAAGTGAGAGAGTTAATCATGCACTTATCTAGGGCAAACATATTCTAGGCAAAGTGGACAACCATTGAAAGGCTGTGAAGCAGGAGGGTGCCTGGTGGGTTGGAAGAATTGATGTGCAATGAGACCAATGAGCCTAGGAGTGTGCAAGGAGGAAAGTAGTAGCAGAGGTCAGAGAGGTAAATGCAGACATAAAACTAAGGAAGCAGCAGGAAATCTTGACATCAAGGCCAGGAAACTGTAGACATGAAACTAAGGCAGAGGCAGGAAATATTGACATCAAGGCTGGTGAAATATTTGGTATGTGTGCATCCAATTAACCATGGATAATTTGTGCAGGCAATGGGATTAACTAATTTGACTGTCTTTGTTGATCAAAGTAACCTGTTATTGGGACTTCCCTGGTGGCACAGTGGTTGAGAATCTGCCTGCCACTGCAGGGGACACAGGTTAGATTCCTGGTCCAGGAAGATCCCATGTGCCACGGAGCAACTAAGCCCGTGTGCCACAACTACTGAGCCCATGCGCCACAACTACTGGAGCCTGTGTGCCTAGAGCCTGTGCTCCACAAGAGAAACCACCACAAATGAGAAGCCCATGCACCGCAACGAAGACTAGCCCCCGCTTGTCACAACTAGAGAAAACCCTCGCGTAGCAACAAAGACCCAATGCAGCCAAAAAAAAAAAAAAGTAACCTGCTATTTAATGTTTTATTCTACAGATAGAGCTGAAGACTTCAAGTTAGTACTGGTATAATAAATCAGAAACATATGCCATGGTATAATTCTCTGTTTGCAGAGTTAAGCTTAGGATGACATTGTATTAAAGGTTGGGCAGAAGAGGGGCTTCTATGTTTTTTTTTCTTTAATTCCCACCAGAAAAAAAAAGCCTTTTCAATAAGATATCAACATGACTTGTTGAACAATGAAGAAATGAATATGTCAAACTGTCACATCTTCATGTAGATGAAATATACATGCTGTCTTTAAATTCAATTATTTGAAATGAATTTTTAAAAAATTGTTACGGTATAGTTGAAATGAATTGTGTTAAGTAAATATATCTATGTAGATATATTAGTAGATAATCAAGCTTTGCAAACATCAGTTGCAAGAAATTAGAGCCATATTCATCTTCCCTATTACTTCTGGGTCCAGTAATTCTTTTTTTTTTTAAGTTTATTTATTTATTTATTTATGGCTGTGTTGGGTCTTCGTTTCTGTGCGAGGACTTTCTCTAGTTGTAGTGAGCGGAGGCCACTCTTCATCGCGGTGCGTGGGCCTCTCACTGTCGCAGCCTCTCTTGTTGCGGAGCACAGGCTCCAGACGTGCAGGCTCAGTAATTGTGGCTCACGGGCCCAGTTGCTCCGTGGCATGTGGGATCTTCCCAGACCAGGGCTCGAACCCGTGTCCCCTGCATTGGCAGGCAGACTCTCAACCACTGCGCCACCAGGGAAGCCTAGGGTCCAGTAATTCTTATACACTAAAAAAAGATTTGGGCTTATGCTCCAGAAACTGAAAATGGACCCAAATACTGTTTACACTTAATTTACTCATTTTGCTCTAGTTTATACCAAACCTCAGATTAAACAGTAGTAAAACTTCATTTCTTTAATCATTTTATAAAATTAACACATTGACTTAATCAAATTTGCCTTTCCTTTGCATTACACAATGTTCAAGTCTTACTCTACCCTTTGGATTACCTAAACCCCTTAATGAAAAGAGGAGCTCTCTGATGCAAACTTTCACAATGAGATATTTAAAGTAATGTGTTTAAAAACACAGAACAAAGAAATTATATATTAAGTACTAATTTCTCAATGATTTATTAATGGCTGGGTTGAACCATGGGGGCAGAATAGTATCTTGTGATCGTCTATGTTATGTTTTTGCCTTGAAGTTAGATAACTTGGCTTTGGTTACAGTTCAGTTATTCACTGGCTCTGAGCCACTACTTCCCAACTGTAAAGTAAGAGGTTACACTAGCACAATTATTTGAAAACTATTTTCTAAGAGATGCAAAGAAGATACTTCAAGGGCTGCCGCTGGGGTTAGGGTAGGGGTGGGATGAACGGGGTACACAGCTCTTCTAAGAACATCTGTTAAATATATTGAGATTCTTTGTAAGATTTCACTGGAAAGAAGCTTTCCAGTGTGAAAATTATTTAACAATTGTTGTATTGGGGCAGTGTTCATCAAACTTTTTTGTTTTCCTAGACCATAAAAAAACTTTTAATATACTTACTCCCTCAAAAAGTTATATATTAAAAGCTAAAAACGTTCACTGTATGTTTAAATGGTACTTTTAGAGCATATTACAAATATTAAATTTTAAAAATAAAAGTACTTCGTCATCTTTTTAAATTCATCCAATAGTATCTATATATCAAACAACTGGGTACACACCATTATCCATTAAAATGGACTTGAACAATCTATAACTGTCAGAAATTTAACATTGTTCCTTTTTGTCTTGTAACTCATATAGCTATTTCCACAATATTTTATACTAGTGTAATATATTTTATGTTTAAACCTTTTATGGAACATAAGATCATATTTCTTGGGCACAAAAATATGTATATACATAAAAATGTTCATTCAAACATTTCCTGTGACCATACATTCCTATGGATTAAAAAAATTCAGGATTGAGTTATCATTACACTTATTTAGTAGTATACAATTGATCAAAATAAAAAAACATTACACATTTGAATAAAGTATTAAAAACAAAGTTAATATTTCTTAGAAATCTATTTCTTAAATGCATTGGACAAGAATAATTTTTGCAATGAGTTTATTTGCCCCTAGATAAATATTTTTGTGCTAAAATTAAGTTCATTCATGGAGAACTTTTGTTCTGTGTGTGGTGTTTGGGTTTGCATATATGTTACGCCTGGAAACTTATTTGTGACAATTACAAGATGGGAAAGGAGTTTTATTTTAGTAATGTCTCATACTCATTTGATCTCTGACTTATCTGGCAAAAATGTATAAGCTGTTAACTGGTTTAGGTCTTCCTTCAATGGGCTTGAAAGAATTGGAAGCCACATGAATGGCAAAGAATGTGTCACCAAGTGATAGTTTGATTCACATTCTCAACAGTTACAACAGTGTTTGTTAGGGACAAGTTGAGAGCACTGCCGTTCTTTCATAAAGTGGAAACAGGAGGATTGGGACAAGAAACAGGGGAAAGGACAGGACAACCTGCTTGGACGCTGCTTCCAAGCAGATCAGTTTCCGAAAGATGACATGTAGAAGTTAGGGAACTGAAAATACTTTCTCTTAGAACTTGCCACATCCAAGTACCCCTTAAAAACTCTTCATGGACCTCTATACACATATATGGATGCCCTAGTATAAAAACCACTGCTCTGGAGGATCTCTTGGGTCTCCTCACATTTTATCATTTGTGATCTCTTGTAGTTTATCATATTATGCATTAGAAACCTAAAATCCCTTTGTAATGGAGAAGCAAGAAGGAAACACGTAGATTTCACGAATGCAAAATATGCCTCACCCTTTCATATTTTTCTTTTGTATTTACATCAGATTAAACCTCTCTAAATAACGGTATCTCCCAAATCAGTTATTGTTCTTCTCATGTGTATCCGACTGAAAAGCGAACTTGAAAACTGAGTTTTAGTGTTGACTTGTAACTAGATCCAGAGCAAATCAGCCCTGTTTAATGCCTCTTGCCTACTGATAAATTGAATTGACTTGAGCAGAAACGCATTAAAATGTAACATGAGAAGAATATAGGAAGAGAGGAAGAGTGGCGTGATAATTACCATAGAGACATTATATCGACCCTGCTATTAGTTTTTCATGTCACTAGCAAAACTGAGAAGCAAGCTCTTTAGAGTAAATACAATGATTTATTTTTATGTTACAATTATATTGTTCTAGTTTAGAAGAGAAGCATGACACAGCTACATGAATTCAGTGTGAAGCTCTTCTTTAGGTAATTGACTCCATCAGTGACACACTATTTTCAAATAACAAGGAACATACAATTTTCACCTGAGGGCTCCAGACATTTGGCTTCCTCAAATCAAGACTATAGTGATGGTCATATGAACTTATCTACCAAACATAAACAGACTCACGGACATAGAGAACAGACTTGCGGTTGCCAAGGGGGAGGGATGGAGTGGGAGTTTGGGATTAGCAGATGCAAACTGGTATATATAGGATGGATAAACAGCAAGGTCTTACTGAATAGCACAGGGAACTATATTCAATATCCTGTGATAAACCATAATGGAAAATAATAGAAAAATAGAATATATATATGTATAAGTGAATTACTTTGCTGTACAGCAGTAATTAACACAACATTGTAAATCAACTATAAAAAAAAAAAAGACTATAGTGATGGGGACTAATTAACCCATCAGTGCAGGGTGGCCCACTGGTCTGTCCTTGGATATCTTGAGCAGCATGAAGAGTCTTTTACTGCCCATGTAAATATACAGTGACATCACCATGAAATGTGGTATCTGGTTTCCACTGTCAGACTTGGAGGTTTACTGGCATAATGCATGCAGGCAGAATGACTGCCTAATGTTCTTGGGTCCTAGTAAGTTTTTTAGGAAGGTTTGATGAATATTTGTGGAAGGAAGAAGGAAAGGAGGAAGAAAAGCATTCTATATATTTTTAAAGAAACCTAGTAGATGATGGCCATTCTGACTGGTGTGAGGTGATACCTCATTGTAGTTTTGATTTGTATTTCTCTAATGATTAGTGATGTTGAGCATTCTTTCATGTGTTTGTTGGCAATCTGTATATCTTCTTTGGAGAAATGTCTATTTAGGTCTTCTGTCCATTTTTGGATTGGGTTGTTTGTTTTATTTGATATTGAGCTGCATGAGCTGCTTGTAAATTTTGGAGATTAATCCTTTGTAAGTTGCTTCATTTGCAAATATTTTCTCCCATTCTGAGGGTTGTCTTTTCATCTTACATCCACTATGGAGAACAGTATGGAGGTTCCTTAAAAACCTAAAAATAGAACTACCATACGACCCAGCAATCCCACTACTGGGCATATACCCTGAGAAAACCATAATTCAAAGAGTCATGTACCACAATGTTCACTGCAGCTCTATTTACAATAGCCAGGACATGGAAGCAACCTAAGTGTCCATCGACAGATGAATGGATAAAGAAGATGTGGCACATATATACAATGGAATATTACTCAGCCATAAAATGAAACGAAATTGAGTTATTTGTAGTGAGGTGGATGGACCTAGAGTCTGTCATACATAGTGAAGTAAGTCAGAAAGAGGAAAACAAATACCATATGGTAACACATATATATGGAATCTAAAAAAAAAAATTGTTTTGAAGAACCTAGGGGCAGGACAGGAATAAAGATGCAGATGTAGAGAATGGACTTGAGGACACGGGGAGGGGTAAGGGTAAGCTGGGACGAAGTGAGAGAGTGGCATGGACATATATACACTACCAAATGTAAAATAGATAGCTAGTGGGAAGCAGCCTCATAGCACAGGGAGATCAGCTCGGTGCTTTGTGACCACCTACAGGGGTGGGATAGGGAGGGTGGGAGGGAGATGCAAGAGGGCGGAGATATGGGGATATATGTATATGTATAGCTGATTCACTTTGTTACAAAGCAGAAACTAAAACACCATTGTCAAGCAATTATATTCCAATAAAGATGTTAAAAAGAAAAAAGAAGAAACCTAGTAGAGCATATAGACATAAATGAGTGGAATCATTCATAATAGAATGTACTGCAAGATTTTTTGTAATTCACATATTTTGTGTGTATATTTATGTGTGTCTGTATATATACATATATATCTGAGTATATATGTATATGTGTCTATACATACAAACACATATATATATACACATATAGAGAGAGTGTGTGTATATATATATATATATATATATATATATATACACAGAGAGAGAGAGAGAGGATTACAGTGAGAATGTGTGCAGGTGCAATTTAAAGCTGTGAAGAGCCATGCAAGTGTGGGCTGTCCTTTTATTGGGATCACACACCAGTTGTTTCTTGAGAGAGACACAGGATATAACTATACCCTGGAATTACAGTCAAAGGCCACAGAACCTTTGGTCAAAAGTGTGGTTCTTGGAATTAGACGGAGCTGTGTTGGTACCCCAGCCTCATCACTTACTGGCTGTGAGACCTTGCACAAGGTATTTAACTTCTATGTGCCTCAGTTGTCTCATTTGTGCAAAGGGCATAATAAGAGTTCCTAAAGCAGCAGGATGTTGTGAAAAGTACATGATCCAGTATGTGTACAATATTCCTTACTAAAGATTTATGGATGTAACAATACAGGTCAATATTCCTTCAATTAATCTTTACTAAAAAGATCTTAAAGAAATGTCCCATTTGTTCAGGTTGCAGAGCTGTGTGGTAATAAGGATAACACAGGTTTTGAGTATGATAAATCTGAATTGATATCCTAAATCTGCTACTTTCTCAGATTTCTCTCTGTAAAATAGGATAATATATAATCACTGACTCATATTTAGCAGTGACAACATGCCACTGTTCCAAGAGCTTTACATGTATTTGCACATTTAATCCTCATAGCAACCCCATGGAATCAATGCAGTATCGTTACTTCTCTTAGCTACTCATTGAAGTTGTGGTCATTACCCTAATCTCACAATTGAGACACTAACTTAGAATTTTCATAAATGGTACTAGATTTTCAACTTCTTGAGGCCTTGAATCCTGTGCAAGGTATCAAAAAGTCCTTGGAATCTATGACATAGTAAATAAACATATGGTAAGTTGAGTCAGGAAGATGACTGTCAGAAATCAAGCCTGCAAAAATTGACAATGGTTTGGCGAGTATGGCTTGAATACTCTAATAATACTTCAGAAAACCTAGAGCTCCTGAGAATGAGGATGGGGTAAAGTGTGTAGGAGGGTAGACTCCTCAGTTTAGTGGTTGATGAATATACAGGCCTTTTTAAGGGAACTGAGCGGTTCTACTTGCAGCCTGTTGCAGGAGGATAAATTGAACCATTTGAAATCTATGGAAAGTGTACAGAAATGTATTTTAGAAATCTGACTGCTAGAAGTTCAGGCCTTAGGCACTTTCTCTTATAAAAAAAAATTAACAAACCTATTGACATTCATCTATTAGACTAAGAAGGAAAAAAAGAAACCGTAAAGCTGGCAATATTTCTAAGTTTGATTGACTTTTTCTTATGAGGAAAAAATGTAAAAAAAAAAAAAAAAAAAAAAGATTTACACTTCTCCAAACAAAATACACGAAGAATACATATGATGTGGTGGAACCTTGAATTGACCTCTTTATTGTCACCAAAGCACCAGGGAAAAACAATGTATTTCTTGGGTTGGATGTTAGAAATAGGTATGTCTGCTTTTAATACAGGTATGCTTCTTCTGTGTAAAGATGATTCATATCAGTTTGGGCTAATTCATGCTTTATAATTTAACATATATTTTCAAGAATTGTCTGAGTGGTCCAAGCAGAATGTTGCTGTGGTTGTTGCTGTTGCTGTTTTTGTTGTATTCATTTCCAGTTTTTGGAGGAAGAAATTGAGCCTGCAGAGAGATGAACTGACCTAGTTACAGACATAAGCTAGTATTTAGTGACATGAGACCTATTTGCATAGAAAGGTAACACGAGACACATTTCCCTGTTCGCGGTGACTAAATTCAATAACCAAAGATCATGATGTCAGTAATCCCATACTTGGATTTAGATTAAACATAAATGGATTAGGCTGGCAACAAGAAGGGCCACTTCTAAATGGCATCATTGGATCTGTCACAACATGGTTTATACAGAAATATTTGGGAGTTTTGTAATATATCAATATAATCCATATACACCACCCATTTAGATGACCAGATTAATTATGCAAAGGCCCGGTTTTGTTGATACTATTTACTAATTTAACTGTAGGATATGATCTGTTAGGCCTTGTTATTTGTAGATGCCTCCTCCTTGTTTCTGTTCTGCCTCCTCTAATTACCTCCTCCTTACTTAATGTAGTTACATTTTCTATTCATTCATTTATTCAACAAATATTTATTCAATGCTTACAATATACTAAGCACTGTCCTGTGTTCTGAGGACCCAGTAGTGAAAAGACCAACATGTTTCTTTTCCGTGTTGAGAACAAAGTCTGGTGGAGGAGGCACCTGAAAGGCCTTGCTGATGGATTGCACGTGGGAGCTAAGGAAGGTTGAGGAGTCATGGGCGACTCCCAGGCTTCTGACTTGGGCAGCTGGGTGGATGGTGCTGCTATTCACTGAGGGCAGGTGTGCTGGAGGGAGGGCAGATGTTTTGTTGTTGTTGCTTTGGTGTTCTTCTGGCTTGACAAGGGAAAAGTGATAAATTACATTTTAGGTGTGTTGAGCTTCAGGGTCTTCTGGGCCACCTAAGGGGAAATGTCCAGTCAGCAGTTGGTTATACAGGCCTGTATCTGTTTAATCTCTCTGAATCCCATCCCTCCCTTCTCGAGGACCTTAATCTATTGTTTATCCCCTCTCTGTGTTTTAAGTTCTTTCTGTAAATTTGTTCTTTATCTTTAGTATGAAACATACTTCACACACTTAAAAAACAAAGGGACACACATCTCCAATCCTGGCATCTCCATATACTACCTGTTTCCCATCATTAAGTCATTCATTCAATTAATAGTTATTGAACATATATTGAACATTTTGCAGGTTACTGGACATAAAAGTGGTAAATAAGATCAGCAACAGCCCTGTCTTTATAGTGCTTTCTACAGGCAGTGAACAGATAACACATATGTCACATATTATAAAGAAAAGTATAAGGTATTCAAAGAAAAATATAATAGGAAGACCTAATCTAGACCGAGAAGTCATGAAAACCTGGAGAAAGTGATATTTAGGTGAGACCTACAGGACGAGTAAGATCTGGCCAAGAGAAGAGCATGGAGACTATTCAGGGTTAAAACAGAGTTGAAGACTGTAGGAAGATTTGTCAAGACTCAAAGACAGGAAACATCATAAGCCTTTAGGGGGACTAAAATTGGTCTATAGTAGATGGAATGGAGATTCCATATGGTTAAATCCAACAGAAAGAAGTGGGAGGTAAGATTTTAAAAAATGCTTTCAGTTATTTGGAAAGTATTTTTTGAGTGCCTCCTATAAGCTAAATGCTCTTCCAGGCACTGAGGATTCAGCAGTGACTAAGACAAAGAATCCTGCCCTCATGAAGCTGCAATTCTAGTGAAGAGAGAAAGAAGGTTAAAGGGTAGTGTGGGAAGTCCTGGACAGATCATACAGAGTCTTATGATTTTGTAATTAATCCTAAGGGCAATAAGAAGACATTATAACATGTTAAGCAGTGAAATTACAAGATCAGTTGTATGTTTTAAAGACATCACAATGGCTAAAATGTGATAAAGATGAATGAGTTGGAGGGATCAAAAGTGGAGATAGGAGACGAGAGGAGACTGTTAATCATCAGGTGAGAGATCCCAGTATCCTGGGGTACAGTCGGAATGGAGAAAAGTAGATGACTAGATATTTATTTTTGAGGTAGAATCAGCAAGCCTCTGTAACTGTCAGGATGTGTGGAGGGGAGGTGAAGTAAGGTAGACTCTAGAGTCACTTCTGTATTTTTGTATTGTGAGCCTGGTGGACAGCGGTATGATTTACTAAGATCAGGAACACTGAGGAAGAATAGGTTTGGGGCATAGCTATGATCAGTTGCAGACATTATAAGTGTGAGATATCAAGGAAACAGTCAAGCAAAAGGTGTCAATAGACAATTGCACATATCAAAAGTGGAACCATGCGAGCTGTCCCCACCCCCCCGCCCCGAGTGGAGGCAATAAATTGGTGCATGGTCTCTAGGGGATTTGTAAGCAGTAATAAAATTGACTAAAACGGATCTGCTTCTTATTATTGCCATGTGCTAGTAATACTAAGCAATTCCAGAGACAAAATACTCTTCTCTACTGGAGCTGACTCTTCCCATCACCCGCCCTACTCCTTCCTTGGTACACCACTGCAGTTGGGTATGGACGCACGTGTAGGAGAGCAAAGTCTGAGCCAGAGATAATTCTTTGGGATTCATCAGCATGTGGGTAATAATAAAATCATGGGAATACAGGGACTATGCAGAGATATCCAATATTGAGAAGACCATAGCGAAGAGCCAGAGCCTTGAGAATGATGATATTTAAGGCGTTAGCCTAGAAAGGAGTACCAAAGGAACTGGGAAGTATTTTCTCGAGAGGTGGTGGAAAATATCAGAAGTGAGTGACATTATAGAAGCCAAAAGAAGAGAGTATTTAAATATGGAGTGGTCAAATGTCAGGTAAGATGAGGATCAAGAAATGTATGATCTATATTCAACGTTAATTGAGCCCTCAACACGTGTTTGGGGTCACAACAAAGAATAAAACACATTCTCACCCCTGAGAATTTTACAGACAAGTGAGAAAAACAGGTTACATTGCAATATAGAAAGCAATATAACAAGTGTTACGAGAAAGCCATGTAAAATGTTTTCTTGGGAGAAACTAGATTGGAAACAGAAGAGAAGAATGGGGGCAGGGGTTGTGCCAGAGATGGCTTTATGGGAAAGGAGATATTCATTCGTGGTGAGCCTTGAAGAATGAAGCAGCGTTTGGCAGATGAGAAGAGAGAACAGGATATTCAAGGCAAAGGAATGTGCAAATTCATGGAAATATGCAAAAGTGTGTTGCTTTCAGTAAATGATTGCTTGGAGTGCATGTGAAGAAGCAGCAGAAGACTGAAAATAAGTCAGAATTACCTTGTGACATGTCGTGTGCCACACGAAGAAGATTTGAAAGTTTTTTAACTGTATAAAATAGGGACCAAGGTTGTACCATCCATGACTGCACAGGTATTTTATTCACATATCTCACCTGCTTTCTAAAATAATTTGAACTGGTTATCATTGTTTCATTTTAAAATGTAATATTAAAATCAAAATATATATCTATATGCAAAATGCTTATAATTTCATAAAAAGTTCACTTTCTAAAGCACTTTCAAATTTATCTCACTCCATGAATTCATCAAATACTTTAAAAAAGTACTCCCTGCCTTCTACATGCTTCTAAAGATCCCACAAATCTTAGGTCTCATGATTGTTCCTGTTCGGGAACCATCGACTTTGATCATGAAATATTGCACATTTTCAAGAACAACATTGGCCTCAAATGGGTACCTGGGTACCTATTAGAGGCATATTTGGTACAACTCATTAATATTCATGTTGCATTCTTTCCAAAAGATGCAGTATCTCTTCTATCTGAAGTTTCCCCATTCTAAATTACAACCATGGTGTATTTTCTTTGACTCCGGATTGTTTTTATCCTCTGATAGTTCACAGGAATCTGAGTGAATTTGCCCATCTGCTTTGGGAAGATTTTCCCAGGTTGTAACTTTTGGGTAACTGCTATTAATATAGAAACTGGATTTCTCGGGTCTCATGCTGATTAGCCTGTCAAACATATTACAGTTGAATTAGTACATGTTCATCCATTATCAACTATAGTCATATTTGAATTATCACAATTCCAAGAGTCAATTTTATCTATTGACACAAATATCAAAGCCTCAGTCAAGAAAAGACCATTAGTAACCTTCTGATGGTGAGTAAATGTGGTGAGTTAGTCGATCAGCTCTTCTCCTTCAGAATTCTTAGCAAATATCCCCGGTTGACAGTTAAACTTTTGGACACTATAACCGAAAAAGGCTTTTCAATGTATATATGTGCAGTTTTTCTCTCCTGAAGTGGAATGCTTTAGTAACAAATATGGCAAGGGTGTAAGCATTGCATGTGTATGCTATCGCATTCCTCAAATAGTATTGTTACCCTCCTATTATTAGCAAAGGAAATGGAAATCCAAGAATGTCTAGACATTAACTTCAACCATTCTATGTTATCTGAATGAAGGTACTATACACGACTACATCTATTTTTTGCATCTCCACTGAATCCACTTCATTTCAGTTTTTACCGAACACATGGACCCTGACAAAAATACACGGGAAACCCCATTAGAAATGCAATGATAAATGAATGCACGTCCTGTGGTCATTTACCTTTAGACGAGCAGGCCACAGAGAATCTCAGAGGACTGGCAGACTCTCCTCAAGCAGTTCACAAGGCTAATTGTTGACTTAAATGGACTATATGTAGATAAATTAGCACAATCCACAAATAGTGGGAGACATGTCTCCATGGGTCTCTCTTCAAGTCTTTTGATCAAGTGGCATTAACATCTTTGTTCCAGACTCTTCTCAAGGATGTCTGTATAGCAAACTGCCTTGGAAGATAGAGATAGATAGTGTCTCCCTCTAGGGCCGAGAATAGGTATGCTTCCTTAGCAGGATAATGAAAATAATGTCATTCTCTGGGGCAAATGTTAGGCAGATTGGCCAGCAGCCCTTTTTTAAGATTGTTTAAGCACAGCGTTCCTCAGTTATGACCCAGACCTGCTGTTCGTACACCATCCACCTGGTCCACTCTGTATCATCCCCATGGGACCTGTGGGGGTGGGCAAGAGGAACTAATGCACGTATGAAGCTCGTTCTGCCTGCTCTTCTGTTTGTTAACAAGTCCTTTGTCTCTGACGCAGGAATCTTATGCCTTCTGCTGGCATGTATGAAATAGTGGCAGGCTAACTTTTATCTTTCAAGCATGATAAAAACCCAGACGCTTCATAGTTCTTAACACCATTAATAAAAAACAACTCAAGTCAATGTTCTAATGACAGTAGGGCATCACAAATTAAAGTTCTGTGCACATCAATAGACCAGGATAGTGGTGAATGAAGAGTCAGTCAAAATATTAGCAACATCTTAGATGCCTCTAAGTACAAGCTTATTACTGTTAAACTCATTATCAAACACTTGCATCTTACTGAATACAGGTCACAAAATACACAAAGAAGTGTAGATTCTTCATATAATATAGTGTCCTGGTATATTATTAGGTGGTAAGCTGCTTGGGCTTCCATTCCATAAAGGAACTGACATGCATTGGTTATAAGCACTGACTTGGCTATGTGTGCATAATGCCATTAAAATAACTAGCTAAAAATGGAAATGTCCTTAAACAAGTAATCTGATGCCACGTTAATAAAACGTAGTGAT
This sequence comes from Balaenoptera musculus, assembly GCF_009873245.2. Taxonomy (NCBI): domain Eukaryota; kingdom Metazoa; phylum Chordata; class Mammalia; order Artiodactyla; family Balaenopteridae; genus Balaenoptera; species Balaenoptera musculus. The sequence goes on along the minus strand of NC_045806.1, from coordinate 118,800,597 downwards.
ATGATTGAAAACAACCTTTTAAAAAGAAAAATTTCAGATAAAACTTAATTTTGTGTACATGCCAGTAAATTTAAATTCTGTGACAATTTGTAGAGAATAAATTTACTACTGAATATGCTAAGATTATAAAATGTTAACTTTTTATAAAATGCTAATAATGCCTGATATTTACTGGTGGTATGATTATAAATAATTATTTCCTCACTCTTGCTTAATTCAATGTTAATATATTTCTTCTGGATACCTTTGTGGTTAACTTGTTAATTGTAACATTACCTAGACTTCTCTGTTCCTGGTGACCATTCAGAAATCTTGGCAGAGGCTGTGTTGTATATCTTTATGTTCCTCAGTATTCTGCATGTAGTAGGGGCTCAGAAATGTGACAAAGATATGGTGCAATGTTTTCAACTTCCATTGCTTCTAGAAAAAAGACGACTAACTTCCTTTTTTAAATAACAGCAGCAAACATATTTCTCAGCATAGGTGCTTCTGTGAAATTGCTTTAAACCATCCCCATGAAATTCAAAAGCCATTTGTTAGAAGGCTGCTCTATTTTTATGTCTATGATGTCTTTTATTCTGGGTAGAGCTTTACTATTTAAAAAATCAATATTCAGGAAAGTAACAGCCTCATGACTTTATTAACATTTTGTTCAACTTTTCCCCTCTAAGTAAACCATTTTCCAAATGATAATCTGTTCTATACTAACTATAATTTGGAAGAAATTTTTTCTTGTGATCATTCTTGTGTTGTAAATAGTAAATACCTATAACTAGCACACAAATATATAACTTACAAGGCAGAAATATTAAACTTCAGCATTCTAATGGTTTTTGATATTTAAATTAATTTAGGATTCATCTTAGCACATTTGTTGCTCTCAGGGCTGTCACCTCCAAATTTCTCTATGTGAGTTGATTGATCTGATATAGACACCACATTATTTGGGAAGAACTCTGAACACATTGACTACAAGTATTAATGGAACCAGTGACAAAAAATGCCATGTCCACTCGAATATAAGTTCCACGATGGCAATGACCTTCTCTGGGTTTCTCTATCCTCATTGACTAGAATAGCTCAATAGAATGGATGTTCAATAAATAGTTATTTAATTAAATACAATGAATTAATCTTGTCATGAGTCTGATATGGCTATAAAGAAGGAAAGGAAGTATTTTATGGAAGAGTTGGTCTGTGAGTCTAGCATTTGTATTTGTCACACTCTATCACATTCCCTGTTTTATTATATCTGTGAGTTACATCATTCCAAATAATTATTTATCCACTTATTTGTATATTATTTCTCTCCTCTACTAGATTACAAATTCTATGAGGAAAGGTACCATGTCTGTCTTGTACAGAAGTATGTTCTGGGCACCTCAAATAATGTCTAGCATATAGTAGATCCAATATATATCTGTTGAATGAGATGGTAAATTTTAATATGAACTTGGTATATCTATAAATTGTAAGACAAAAAAACAGAAAGGTATGAAAATTCCAATTGTTGGCATGGTGAGACAGACCCTCTAGAAGGACATCTGCATCTGTTCAGTGTGTGAGGCCAGGTTATGAAAGTCACTTTTTATAATGAGCTAGAACCTGCTTATGAATCTTTAATATTTTTGGGGATTGAAGGTTTCTATAGAATGCTGAATAATCTTGGTTTTGGAGGAAGTTAATTTAGTCCTCAAGGCAGAGAGATAACTACATGGGATTGATATATCCTAGCATTAAGGGACATTTTAAATGGAATGAGGTATAATCTGATCATTATTATTATATTTATACAGTTTTTTTTATTATTAGTGGTAGTAATTGTAGTAGTTTTAGAAGTGATAGTGTCTGGCATATGGCAGGCACCAAAAATAATTATCAAATGAATGAAAGGCCTGTCATGTTTAGATTTGCTGTCCTCCTTATTCTGAGATGTCTTCAGAACAAAATTTTCCAGTCCTCCCAAAATTCCTGAGTTAGATATACAGTGATTGGAACACCAGGATAAGCTCTGAGAGGAGTCATGGAACTAATCTGTTCCAACTGTTTTCCAAGAGATAGATATCAATTTTTTTTGTACATAGACTTGACCTCACACACAGAACAAAGGCTCACAAACATTTCCACATGTTCATTACTCAGTTTCCATTTCATGTCAGGTGATTCAAGAGATGTCAGGTGTTGGCTTCAGGAAGGGTATTTATTAAAGGGGAGCAGTATGTTGGAGGAAGGATCACAGTCTAGGAAATCAATGGTATGAGTTAAGCCAGAATTATTCAACTTATATATGGCTGAAAAACATTTACCAAACTCATAATAATAAAACCATGATAATAAAACAGAATGCCAATTTAAGAATTTACAAGAGAAGTATATATTTGGCTCAAGAACTGGATCCAATTATCTGCACAGAGGCTTCTCTGCTGATATTCAAGGAGATAACTTTGTAGATATAATCACAATGTAGCTTATGGGGAGAGGAACACTTTTCTATAACAATAATATTTGTTTTGCTCCCATCTTTCACCTAATTATGCACAAGATCCTGTCAATTCCACCTCTGAAATGTATCTTGAAGTTTTTTTATTCCATTCTTTTCTTTTTTCAGTTTTTAATTCACCACGTTTCTCCCTGAACTGAAGCAATGCCATTCTAACTGCTTTCTCTATCTTCACTCTTTCCTATCTTTAGTCTCATTCTTTTTTAATCCACTCTCCACACTACAGTCTAAAGAATCTCTCTGATAATCAAGTCTGCTTGTATCACACCACACTAGCCCTCTTGAGCAAAACCTTCAATGACTCTTTGCTGCATTCCAGGAAGAAACAAAATACACACATATGCATGCACAGACACATACTTTTAAGCAGGATAACCAATCAGCCTTTATAATCAGCCCCAATCCACATTTCCATCTCCTTCTCCTAAAAAAATGTCCCCAAATAACCTACGCTGTCATGATTGCCTTAACATTTGCCAGTTCTACATTGTGCCAAGTCTTCCTTTCATCTGCTTATGCTGTTCCTGCATCATGGAGTGTCTTTCCACCCTTTACCTATAAAACACCTTCTTCATCAAGACCAAAGTCAAATGTCACTTCCTCTGTGAAATTTTCCTTGATCTACCTACTTGAAATTATTAATTCTCTCTATTTTCACAATACATATCCTATTAATACTATTTTGCACTTTTCTATTGTCTCTTTTATTATGTGGGTATGTCTGCATCCATTGTTATATCGTTAGCACCTTTAGGGCATCTTCCTCACCTTTGCATCTTCCTTACCTACCTTTGTATCCTACTGTCGTAGTCTGCTCAGGCCGCTTTAACAAAATACCTTAAACTGGGTGCCTTAAACAACAGGCATTTATTTCTCATGGTTCTGGATTATGAGACATGTAAGAGCAAGACGCTAGCATATTTTGTTTCTTATGAGAGTCCATTTCCTGGCTTGCAGATGGTCACCTTCTCACTGTGTCCTCACATGGTGGGGAGAGTGGAAGCTCTGGTGTCTCTTCCTTGTCTTATAAGGGTAATAATCTCATCATGGGTCCTAACCTCATACCCTCATCTAAACATAATTACCTCCAAAAGGCCCCACCTCCTAATACTATAACACTGAGGGTTAGGGCTTCACCATATAATTTTTGGGAGGACACAAACATTCCATACATAACACCTACCCACTTGTCCCTACCCCCTTTAGTGTCTAGTAGAGTGCTGATACAGTGTTGAACATGTAATAGTCTTGGAAACTTGAAAATCAACCTTTCAGATATCCAACTGCTCTCAGATTTCTGACTGTGGTTGACCAGCAGTTCCCGCTACTAAACCCTGAGCCTACCC